>NC_066523.1:12263017-12280517 GCF_024679095.1 Eriocheir sinensis | reverse complement strand
CGAAACCACAATTTCTTCCTGTTTGAAGCATTCTTCACCATCAAATCATGGCACTAGACATATAATTACGTGTCTTTTAAACGCCTGTTCCAGTTTGTTTGTGGCATCGAAGATAATCAGAGCACAGAGGTACTTGAGTTGCCTGCGCGGTTTTGAAGGAACGATCCGGCATTACTGTTGCCATTTAGTGGATTAATGATTCCGCTGCGTGAGACATTGTGGTGCAGTGAGGCTCCGATGTTCACGAGGAGCCGCTGTACATGGCGATCCAGTGGTGATGATCTGTGTGTCCTTTCTTACCTATTTGTTCTTATCTATTTGTATTGTTAAAGGATTGAGTCAGGCTCGCATGTCCCGTATTCCGTGATATTTTATCCCATACTTCCTTAAACGTTTGTATACTCTTTGCACACCTATTCATTTTATATGGTGTGTGTGTGTGTCTGTCTGTCTGTCTGTCTGTCTGTGTGTATGTGTGTGTGTGTGTGTGTGTGTGTGTGTGTGTGTGTGTGTGTACAGGTGAGGTATGCGTGTCAATCACCCATTTTAAGAAGGAAAAGTTTGCACGGTCTGCGAGGCGAGTCGTGGCGCGCCCTTGTATCTGTTTGCTTGACGCACAGCCTCACCCACACTGATGGATGACTCCCTTGTTGATGCTGCTGAGCTGGCAAACACAAACTAACTTAAACAGACAACGAAAAAATAATATATGCCCCGACACCGGGGCGCATGAATGCCAATCTTCACACCATTTTATAAGGCTACATTCAATTCCTATATATAGGATACGTTCAAATAATTGTACAGACAGCTACTTTCACTCTTTCCAGAAACGCTCAAACCTCCAAAACATTCCTTAGATCAATATTTGATCTTTTTTCGCGGAGGTACTGCCTATAGAGCCGATAGGCTTTCTCGAGAGGTCTCTTGGACAACCCCAGCCCGTTAGTGGAGAACGCGAATTTTATTTAAGGTGCACATGGAAGCTGTGATGTATGACTCTTGCCTAGCCCATGGTGCCACTTGAACGAAGTCGCGGAAGCCAGGGTTGACTGAAGATCTGGGCAGCATGTGGGTGGGTAATTGTCAGCATCCTTTGGTGGGACTCGAACCTAGGTACTCTGACTCACCACGTCCGCACGCTAACTACGAGTATAAAAGGCAAATTATTATAATCTACCGCGCCAGTTCAATGTCCTTTGCAATCAGCTATTAATTGACAAAAAAAAATCAAAGGAAAGTAGAACTCAGAATAAAAGGCATTTATTTATCTTTGGAGTATGCTTTCCAGTGGTTTCCAAAATTAGTATTAAGTAAAAATTCCGATCTAGATATTTCAGGGAAGACAGAACTATCATTGTGGAAGGGAGAGTCGAGAAGGATGGTGTGGAAGGTACAGAGCAGGGCAGGCAGGGGCGCAGGAGCGGCTCTCCCTCTCAAAAGATTTAGTCAGGGTTCCACACACGAGGTTGTGCGCTTTGTCTTTATCTCGCGAGGTTTCTCTGTGTATTTGCTGCCTGGACGTACCACTCCATCAGCCGCCATGAAGAGTTAATTAAACAGCCTGGTAATTCTGATCTTGCGGTTTTGACATTGACCTTTTCTATAACGTATGTGTATGGGGGAGAGGAGGTAAACGCATGTACATATGTGCGTGCTCACGTGCTTGCTTGATTGAGTGCGTGCGTGCCTGTGTGTGTGTGTGTGTGGGGGGGGGGTTCCCTCATCCCGTCCTCGTGACACATGCACCCTCCACACGCCGCTGTTTATGACCCAGGGTTGACGTTACCGGCGTCCTGGAGGTGTTCCCGGCCTGGCGGTGTGCGGGGCCGGGCTATGACTTCGGTTGTATGCTGATTATTGTTTGAGCTTGCTCAACAAAGGAAACTGTGGAAGTATGAGCGAGGTGAGCTGAATTTTGGCTCGCCAGCCGGAGTTACCAACACTTGTCAACAAGCAGTGTGGACGTAGCGGGTTGTAGCTAAGAACCGCCACTGTCGATCTTCGACCTGCTTTCATTCTTCCATTTCTTCTCCATCCTGCAGCTTTCTCCCAATATTGACTTAAGGGTTATTTCCAGGGAGGGTCTATCGCGTTTCCTGCACCTGGTAACGACTGCCTGCGGCGCTTCCCCTCTGAGCATTGTTGTGTCTCTTAGTTAATGTAATTGCTGTCGAATTCATACGTTTAGTGATACTCTTTTATGAGAATTAGAAGATAACACTGGCACTTCACTGAGAATGTGAGGGTCACCACGAACAGTTGTGGTTGGCATAATGCAATCGACGGTGGTACTGTCGAACTTTAAAAAAAAATAATAACTTTTACTTAAGGTCATAAACTTACAAAATTTTCAACCTCATGCCACAAACTTATAGGGCATGCGATGGCTGGCTAATGCCCGAAGACGTCCACGTTACCTGATCCCTCTGGCAGCCTGGCAGGGATCCGAGACGAGAAGTGCAGTGATGGACAACACGACGATAATGTTAAGGTATAAGACCTTGTGCTTGGAGCAGCGTCAGGGAGACTCAACTTGCGCTACAAGACATCCGCAGCATTGCACACACGGATTATAAAATGTCTTGAAAAATACTAAATCAATAACTGGATAAGACAATCACCTGCTCAGCTAAATTTTACCACCATCCACACGTTTCAAATCTGCAATGACTCACCTGGCAAATTAATACAATATAATATGCCACCATTACGGTCGGTCACTCTTCACGTACACCGAACACTTTGACACATGTAAATCAATAATGCCAGTATCGTCAGCTACTGTTCTTTGACATGACCTTGGCCCTGCTGCTCTCCTATCACCCTCACCACCTTGACAGCTGCAGACTCCACCTTACTCCGGCGCGGCGTTCACCGATCACTATCATAACATCATCGACTCGGGCCGCGCCAGGGAAAGCTCCCCAGCATGTGTCTACTCAGTGGCGGCGGGCGGGCATGCACCGCCACTAAGTACAGGTGCTATAATGATGGATAACTTAGCTTCCTTTGATATATGTAGTTGATGGATTATACGTATACGACATTATAACGTTGGATGCTACGGTTCGTTTTGTTGTACAAAATAATATTGTTAACAAAATACTGCAGCGTAATGTTATCTGTCTGGCTACGTCATGCCGGAGCTTCACGTCACTCTTCCCACGCTGCAACAAGCGCTGTCTCACCCGTCACATCGGCCGCCATGAGGTCCTGCTCAAACCGTGACATCTTTATTGTAAAACTAACTACATTTATGTGATTTTTCAATTAATTTCCAAGGTAAAATATCTGTAAATAAAACTGCCATTTTTTTTAATAAATATCTCAGTTTTACAGATACTGCAACAGAAATCGTATGCACTGCACCCCATCTAGTAGTCATGAAACTCGTTGTTCACAGGACTTCTGGCTTAAAATTTATCGGCCGCTGCTTCCCTCCAGGACAAGAAAACAATTACATCACAGCTGCTTAAAAATATTTCACGCGTATGTGAAAGTAAACTAGAGATTCTAAAGGCGTGGGAATACGTACAGAAAATGCCTCGTTTAAAGGTTCCAAATCCGAAATTTCCACTTTGTCCATCACATTCCAGTATTTTATAGAGACGCTTCCTGTCCTGCAGACCCCCGCTAGGTAGCTTTGGTCCATCACAACTTTTTGCTGCCATTATCTCTCCGTGCTAACGTGGGTGATGTAATAACTACAAATACTACAAGTCGAAGCAAGAGGCTTTATCTCTCAAGGATATCCATAGTGGAAAATTAGAAAACTATAACGAGAAAGAAACAAAGAAAAAAGAAAGAAAGAAAGAAGGAAAGAAATAGATAAAGAAAAAAAAAGAGAGAAAAAAGGAAAGGAGAGAAAAGAGAGAAATAAATACACAAAGAAAGAAGGAAAGATGATAAAGAAGAAAAAGGTAAAGAAAAGACAAAAAAAAAAGAGCAGAAAAGAAAAGACGGGAAAGAAGAATATATAAAAGGAGGAAAAGTGAATCTTGACAACAAAGAGAGAAGTGATGTGCATGACCGGTCAGGATATGGCGTGACTTTTGCTTCAAGGTGTTAAAAAGAATTACGATTTCAGAATAAGAACATCAAATAAAAATCACGATTCAACACATTTTAAAATAATACTTTCTAGCAAATCACCAATGACTTACTTTATAATTATCGCCTGCATATCACAAGAATATGAGGAGACGCCCTTCACATAGCAGCTCTTGAGAATGAGTTATTTATCTATTTTCTTTCCCATCCCTAAATATATCGAACCTCAGTTAAAAAAGTTTCCATCGTATTTGCATCAACCTCATATCTAGTTAACTTGTTTCACTCATAAACTATTCTACACGTGAATCTCTTCTTTTCTATTTCTTTCCCTAATCTAATGTTATCTAGTTTCAACCAAAATCTGTTTTTAGTATAATCAATTTATTTATTAATCCCCTTAATACATTCTGAAGCTTCAGTTAATCATCTTGCAGTCTACGTCTTTCCAAATAATTGAAGCTTAATGCCTTTAGTCTTTCTCTGTAAGCTAATTTCTAAGTCCTTGGATCTTTTTGGTTACTCCCCTCTCTGGTGATTTGAGGGAATTTGTATCCTTTCAAAAATAGGCGAACCAAAATAATATCATCAAAACCACCTGTCATCCGCTCACTGCTTGTACACATTTCTCGTATGTACTTCCGCTGCCACCAACGCCTTCCTCTTATCTTCCAACCAACTACCTACTGTTACCATCCTCACCGCACTTTTTTCTTCATCATCTCATTAATTAATTTCTTTTCCCTCCTTCTTAAAGAACCAAATCAGTAAATGTTTCTTCTCGGCACAAATCAGCCACCTCCCTCACTACCTTTGATACCACGTCCATCCCCAAAGCTTCCCTCCACCCACACCTCCCCATCATCCACATCCCTCCCTCCATGAACTCCTACCACCCTATTTCTGACTTCACCCTTACCTCTACCCACCTAACCTCATCTCTCAGCACCTCTCCTTCACCGTCACTACCCCATATCGTTCTGCTTCTCCTTTTACACCCTCACCGTTCCTCTACATATCTCCTTCACCATCCACACAGCGTTCACCCATACCACCATTTGCTATTCACCCCTCCTACCCACCCCCTTACTCCTCCGTTTCGGTACTCCCTCCTCCATTTTTTTTACAGTAAATGAAGCAGCTCAAGGGCGAAAAAAAAATTAAATCCACATTTTCTTTTACCCACAGCTCCACTTACTACCCACACTCCTTTTGCCCACAATCTCCCCTCAGTACCCCCAACCTTCTACTTTCACAAACTCCCCTCCTCCCACACACCCACACACACACACACACTTTCCCCATCCCGCCCCTCCTCCAGCCAACCGCTCCTTCCACCCACACCTCCCACCAGCACCCTCGAATCCCCACACCTCCCCTTCCTCCTCACATCCCCCCATAAACCTGAAAGTCTGTCAGTGCCCTTCACGAGGTGACGTGAAGAACACTCATTCACCTGAACCGAAAGTCGACAGCTTTTTCTTTTTCGGGTGGATGCTGGAGGTGGCGGGGATGAATGCGGTTTTTTTCACTTTTTCAGTAATGAGTGTCACTCCTGTACCGCTTTTTTTATTCTCAAACTGCAACCACTTGACCTCTCGCTCATTGGTCTTACGAACGGGACTTTCTCGGCTTATTTATAGCAAACATTAGACTCGTTTACTGCTACTTGGGGTATAAAAAATATGGAGATAGAAATACGTGCGCTACTGCACCAAACTTTTCAAACTGCCTTTTTGACTCTGAGTAGTGGGGTAAAGTTCTGCAAGACACTTTGGGTTGTCAGCACTTCAAGTCACCCAGTGCATTGAAGACATCCGTAAAAATGAGAATTTTGTCTCGATGAAGGAGCGTCTGACAGGCAGGAATGAACACACGAAACTAAAGGACAAGGAATGACAATTTTTGCAGGGGTGAAGGAGCGCAACAATTTCTGAGCATAGTTACCGCCTGAGCAAGGGAACACAGGCACGGTTCCACGGAACTCAGAACCTATAGAACACCGTCCAGTCGATCTGATAATTAATTATTGATTATTGATTTATTGACGAGTAGCATTATTTATGGCCCCAGATTACCTTTGTTTTATTGACACTACAAATGTTTTTTGCCTTGCTTCTCTTTCCTTTATTGATCAATAAGTAAAAGTTTGGTAGCCTGATTCTCCGTTACTAAGCAACTTCTTGTGAGTTTAAATTGTCTACCTTTAATTTAACAATGCATATAAACTTTCAGATCCGATTGCTTTTCCTTTACCATACACAACCTAAAATATAATCCACTCGTCGGCCATTCCCTTGCCAATGAATATGAAAGTTTTCTATTCTTGATAATGGATGAATAGTGCCTAAAATTAATGGACCTTTATGTTATTTCTTTTACAATAAAACGCCTAAAATTGGAACATGCTTGATTGTCATTCCTTCATTATTTATATCTTATTGGCCGTGAGTATTTCACCTCCATCGACACATTATCTAAAACACGGACAGGCAAATTGGATATTGTTCGTCCTAAGCACCTGTCTCTTCTATCTGTAGATACTGGCTTCAATGTATGCTTTGGATCCAGTACTTTCTCACATGTCGAGGGTTGAAATAATACCTAAAGACTGACAAGGTATGCCCGTCTTCTCTGCCCTTACCAACTGTCTTCACTTCATCCTTCTGGCCAAAATAATTTTCCTAAGTGGCAAGTCTTCACTGGAAGGGAAAAGCGATTCGTGGGCTGCCTCCCTGCTGCTTCTTTATCCCCTCCTCCCCCGTCCCGTTGACTAACGGATAAGTCACCCCCCCCCCCTGTTCCTCCTTCAATATTACTGACAGGGTTCACGTCTATAAAGAATACAACGGCAGTCACTTCTTTCCTCACCGTGTTTCTTTTCTTTACAGGTGAGTGTGAAAATCTCAGCACCGACTGTCTACTGTCTGCTGTTGAGTGTCCGCAGCAGCTCCCCGGTTAAGGTAGTGTCTAAACCCACGTATAAAAACTCGATAAGGCATCTTCATTTAGTCCCCTAACTTCTACATGATGTTCTTAAAGAAGTACTGTAAGCAAGTATATGATTCAGATTCAATACAGTGAGCGTATCTTCCAAAGCTCTCCAATCGAGGTAATGTCCAACCCCGAGTACAGAAAACGATAAGGAATCAGTATCTTGATTCCTTGGAGGGCCAGTCTATGGCAATAGCCGCGGGGGTTCCATCCTCCCGAAATTATGAAGAAATCTAGATTCCTAACTTCTACTCGGCATTCATAAAAAAAGGAGTGTGCGGCAGTCTACCATTCATAACTAGAACTTGATATTACACTACAAGATATTATTTGTTTCACCCAAGGTACAGTATTACACCATTACCTCTACCACCTAACTACCCCTTGGCATTCATAGCGAAGCAATGAACGAAATTCTACCATCCGTACCAACTACTCGAGGTCAAACCACAAGAAAACGTGTTTGCTCTACCTCACTTACGGGAGAGGCCCTCTTCAGCCCGACAGCCCGCAGGAGAGTAACTGGAGCCGCCTAAAGACAAGGGTGGACAGGAGCAAAGAGAGCAAATGGAGTCTTGTCCAAAATGGGAGGAAAATGTTGACCCCCACAATAGGAGAGGCTGAACGCCTGAAGAGAAACTGGAACCAAAGGGGCAGTCTCGTGTGTGTGTGTGTGTGTGTGTGTGTGTGTGTGTGTGTGTGTGTGTGTGTGTGTGTGTGTGTGTGTGTGTGTGTGTGTGTGCGCGCGAGCGTGCGTGCGTGCGTGCGTGCGTGTGTGTGTGTGTGTGTGTGTGTGTGTGTTAGCGAATATGTGGTTAACGACCTCCAAACAATTACTTAGCACATTTTTATGGTCTCGCACAAATAACAGCGGTGGGAAAAATATAATCAATAAAACAGGTCAGCCCTCTCGGTGGCGGTGTGAACAGCGGGGGCGCCTGCACGAAGCGGCAGGGGGTTGCAGTGAGGCAGGGAGAGCAGAGGGGTAGGGTGAGGCAGGGGTCGCGGGAGGCAGGGAACTCCGGCAGGGGAAGTCGCTGTAAACGCCCCCCAACGCCAAGTTCAGTCTCACGCACTCCACCAACACCAACACGAACTCGGAAACAAAAGGCTCCGCACACACCCAAAACTCTTCATGAATAAAAACTTGATAAAATAAATAGGCAAAAATAGACAAAGATAAATAAGTAAATAAAATTAAAATAAGATAGAAATAAACGAGAATAAAGATGAAACGAAATAAAATAACAACTAAAAACAATAAAAAAACTATAACAAAAATCAAGGAAAAATTACACTCATATTCCAAAATTTAATCCTCCTCCAAAATCGTTCAGTAATGACAACGTGGTATTCTCTTATATAATCAACCATGTATTACATTTCTTCAACACATTTCGCGTAACTTTTGGTCTCCCTTTAATGTCCAGCAGAACACATAACACATCGAATGAACTTTCCAACAAAAAAAAAATATGCAGATGGCTCTCTCTAGCGGCGGAGGCGGAGGTGAGGCACTAAATTTGCCCTCACCCCCCCCCCCCTTCTCCCTCTCCCTCCGGACAATACATGAGTGGTCCTCGAGTGATCTTCGGTGCCGCGTTAGCATCACGACACAAATATTACCCCTCTCTCTTCAGTGGTTTCAACTCTTAACCTTAATTCAATAGCTTTTTTGTCTTCGGTACCACAGCCTTCCACCCTCGTCCCCTAAGGGTAGATCTGTCCACCCACCCCGCTGACCCGCTATCTGCCTCCCTGTCTAAAGATGTCGACCTGTTCAGCCACACACGGCCTGCGACTCACGCTGCTAAAGCTCTGAATATCATGCGTCGTTTCATTCGAAGTTTCCTTGGCTTTAACACACACACACACACACACACACACACACACAAGGGGCTCTTTTCGTTTGTTCACTTTTGGGGGGGGGTTTCCTCGTCCCTCTACACTCTCCATCCTTCGGCCTGCCCCCCGCCGTCCACTTTCCATGGGCCGTGACTCTGCACCAGACACTCGCCTCTGCCTTGACCGCCACAGAACCGTCGCATCTTTAACCGCACCCCCAGCCCCACCCCGACCCCTACCACCACCCAACCCCCATCAAGCATCGTTGCCCTTTGCTCCGAGGTTCAATTCGAAGGGAAGATACCTCCTCATCATGGATTTATGCAGGAAGTAATTAACACTCTAATTAAGGCACTTTGGCTTCATTAAGGACGGTTGGCCGGAATATACTGACTGAGAACATTAAGTGCAAGATTTCCAGTAATTGGGTGCATTCACATTCATCAAGGTTACCTCCAAGTACTAAAGAGAACGAGGAATGAAGGAGCGTCGTCCGGGAGTGCATTTAGGTGGAAAGAGGAGCACAGCGGGCGGTCAAGAGAATGCGGGTGAGAGTACGCTAAGGTGCACGCCGTCACGAGCACTCGGCCGGCCCGCCACGCAGCCTGTTTAACACACTGCTAGCGAAAAGCTTTAAACTGATTTTCACTGATGATGGCGAGGGTGCTTGAGTCGCCTCGAGTGAAGAAAAAATGGAGAGTATGAAGATGGCGTTCGTTTATTTCTTCATTATTTGATTCCGAGAACTCATTACAAACCGCTGCTACAACAACAGAACAACAACAATAGTAGTAACAGCAGCAGCAGCAGAAACAGCAGCAGCGATGGTGGTGGTGGCGGTGGCAGCAGCGGTGGCATCAATTACAGCAACAATAATAACAAGAAAGCAACGAGAAAAACAAAAACAGAAGCAGAAAGCATTAACAGCTACAAATACAACGCTTCGCCACACACACACACACACTCACACTCACACACACACACACACACACACACACACATACACACACACCGCAGTGAGCCGCACGTCGTGAGTCCGGCCAGCCTGGTCCGCCGTGAGGGCCCACCACGACCCTGCGCGTGACAAGGCGGGACTGAAGCCTCTGTTGAATATTGTGTGCTTAATTAGGAGAAACGTGACCCGGTGATTGGTCCCTTGTTGAGCCGGGCCGGGTCGAAAGGTGAAAGGAGGTGATGAGAGGTGAAAGAGGTTATGGAGGGTGAGAGAAAGGTGTTGAGAGAAACAAGGGAAACTATGAATGGGGAGCCACGACTGAGGGCGCTTTGAGATATCACTCAGAGAGAGCAAAAGTGAATCAGGTGACCTCGTCAAAAAAAATAACTCATATATAAGAGCTCCCAGTCAATACCACTTCAGATTTTATACCCTCTCAAATAAAAGTAAAACAATGGACAGCGTCACCGTCAGTTTTGTGTATTTATCAGGCTGCAAGTAAATGATGAATGCTGTGAAAGATTAAATTCTATACGTGGATGGACTGGGAGCGGTTAATATTCGAAGGTAACATGAGCATGGATAAAGAAGTCTGACTGTATAGTAGCGAAAAGACTGAAGACTTACTACCAGAGCAACACCACCACCATCGCTGCCACCACAACCACCACCACAACCACGCCCCCCACCACTGTCGCCCCCACCACCACCATCACCACCATCGTCATCAATACCGGTGCAGCCAAGAGAGGACACACAAGACACTCCGCCGCAGGGTACAGTTAGGCTGGCGGCGTCGTGGGCACTAAGAGCCTGCACTCAGCCACTCGACCCATATGTAGAGCTTGTGCGACACGCCGGGAGTGACTGAGGAAGTTAATTTTTCATCTATTCATGCATTTGCTGGTGTGTGTGTGTGTGTGTGTGTGTGTGTGTGTGTGTGTGTGTGTGTGTGTGTTAGAGTATGCTGATCTTTTTATTCTCTCTCTCTCTCTCTCTCTCTCTCTCTCTCTCTCTCTCTCTCTCTCTCTCTCTCTCTCTATCTCTCTATCTATCTATCTATCTATCTATCTATCTCTCTTCACCTCCCGCACACAGTCTCTCTTCGTTTTCTCTCATCCACATCGTTCTCCTTCCAAAAACAAGCATTTACTTACTTTCTTCCCTTTTCTTTATCTTTCTCTTTTACATTTCTTCTTCTTCTTCTTCTTCTTCTTCTTCTTCTTCTTCTTCTTCTTCTTCTTCTTCTTCATTCACTTCTCCGCTTTCTTATCATTATCACTGTTTTCCTTCGGTTTCATTTTTACCGAAGTGAACGGAGCAGACAGAAGTCACGAGTTGAACCAGGATCACAAAAAATACAGCAGGGAGTTTTAAATTTCCTGTATAAACCATTTCATCGGACGGGGGTTTCGTTCACCAGGAAAAGGCTATACTCACACACCGTCTCTATGAACCAACTGCCCAAACACTCACGGAAATCTCATAAACGAACCAACCAACCTCCTCGAAGGGCTGCAGCCTCCCCCCTTCAACCCTCCCCCGACATTCCCTCCACCGATTTGTATTCCCACTCACCCCTTAACACAACCTCCACCACGCTCTCAAGACGTCATTTTTTTCATTAAAGGTTTTCATCATATTTATTCTCTCTCTCTCTCTCTCTCTCTCTCTCTCTCTCTCTCTCTCTCTCTCTCTCTCTCTCTCTCTCTCTCTCTCTCTCTCTCTCTCTCTCTCTCTCTCTCTCTCTCTCTCTCTCTCTCTCTCTCTCACACATTTTTTTTTATCCTGGCAGGCCTAAACCAGCATTTTTTACATTATATATTTTTGTCCTATGTCTTTCAAAACTTTCCTAATTTTTTGCCCTAGTGTTCTCTTTCCTATTCTCTGGTAACCTAGGCTGCGGGAGGCACGAAGGGTCAGTGTATCAACCAAAAAGTCAGTCGGGCAGAGAGGTCAGGTGGACTGAAGGGGACGGCTGTGTTTGGGTGAGGGGGACAAAGTGAGGCAGACTGGGCCATGCAGGTCGCGGTGAGAGCCACGCTGGGTGAGTCGGGGCACGGCGGAGTGAATTGGACCGATGGCTGTATGTTTTGTTGGGCAGAGGTCGTGAGGGTCGATGTGAGTTCGAGGTTGACTCCAGCGACACACGGGAGTCGCCTCGGGCAGACTGAGCCGCTAAACAAACCGTCTCGTCTTTTCACGGGAGACCCTTGCAGGTGATAACAATTGCTACCGGGCAGGGGCAAGAGTGAGCCATGCCACGACGTGCAGGGAGGCGGCGGCCAGTGCAGCAGGAAGGGTATGACTGGTCCGTCCAGACCTGCCCCCCACGCCGCGCTGCCCCGCGTTGGCTGATCCGCGCGATTCGAACAGAATGATTTTCCACAATGGTCTTAAGGATGGGAACAGCAAACACTGAGGCATGAATGGCCTCTCCTCTCGGGGAGGAAACCTAAGACTCCAGCGGCTCCTTGTCTCTCCAGCGTCAGGATAATTGCCAAGAGACGCAGCCTTTGTACTTCCGGTCGACGAAGCATCACGGTAAAACAGCGTCGTTCAAAACGTGATACTGGAGCAATAAATAAGCGATGAACCAGCACAAGGAGCCCAGAACAAGAAGCCCAGCAAAAGGAGCCCAGCACAAGGAACCCAGCACAAGGAACAAAACACAAGGAGCCCAGCAACTAGGCAAAAGGAGCCCAACACTAGGAGCCCACAAGGAGCCCAGCCATGAGTATTTTCCTAATAACTGTAAAGCAGCGCCCACGGCTCTTGTCTAACCCCAGGAGGACATCAATATTCTGCACGGATACAATATCACTTCATCACCCAGACCAATATTTGCACAAGGCTTTTTATACGAGATTAAACAGCGAATAAAATGGACGACATCTCAGCACGAAAATAATGAACTATTTACGAAACTGTACATGCACACCTCGCCACCAAAGAAGGGACGAGTCGCTGCGTACATAATCCACCGAAAGATTCCAAGCACTAAAAACAGACGCCGTGCAGGGAAGACGACGCTGCCGACAATTTGTCTTTCACTTCTCCATGCAATGTTTCTTCTCCACGACCCTTCAAAGGAGGAGGCGGTGGCTGAGTGGTTAGCGTGCCGGCTCCGCGTACGAGAGATCCAGGAGGGACGCGGGTTCGAATCATGGCCGCCACACAGCTGGGATTTTTCAGTCACCGCCGAGTGGCCTAGACTACCCACGTGCTGCCCTGAAGACCACCTATCAACCCGGACTCTAGATTACCTTTCCAAAGAGAGGCTCAAAGATGAGCTCCGAGGGGGCAGTATGAGCCAAAACGAGATGGCGCCACTATAAACACTCGCCTGCGCCACGACGGGCTGGGCCGACCATCAGGCCCCACCAGTGAAAAAAAAAGCCTAACGGCGCAATAGGCCGCGACGTGGAAAAAAAAAAAAACGACGCAGCGCCGACCCCTGCCACAATCCCTGCCCAGCGCTTGCCTAAGCTTCTTCAAATACCCAGTGCTAGTCTCATCCATGGCCAATCCACAATCACTACGCAATCCCTTTCCCAGCCCTTTCCCCAACCCCAGCCTCTCTTTCCAATCCTTGACCCTAGCCACATCTACACACCAGCCCACTTTTCATTTCTTTCCCAGCCCTCCTTCGCATTTACCCGTACTATAATCAATGCATAACCCTTTTTAGATATACACACAGCCACAGTCTCTTTCTCATTCTCTTACCTCCTGCTCATGCCACTCCCCAACCCTTATTAAGCTCATTTTCACCCTCGGCTGCAGCACCAATCACACTGCAATCACGCCCCAACCCCTACCACCACCCTACCTAAGTCCTTGCCCCAGGCCCCCAACTTTACTTAGAGGTCCATGTCATGTCCCTCGCAAGCAGCACCAGGAAGCAGACCAAAGCCGCCGAAGGGGACGAGGAGGAGGAAGTGAGAGTCCGCTGCCCGGGCAAACAAGAGCCGAGGGTTGTTCATATTACCATAAATTTTGAGTCTTTAAATTGCTTAACGGCCGCGGATCGTTCACTTTCCCTCTCCTTCTCGTGGGGGTGAGCCGGTCCGTCGCTCCTGTTCTTGCTGCCTAACCGTGGGAAACAACAAAACGATATTCACCGGACGTCTTTTTTTCCAATCACTTATTTTCTCATTTCTTTCCTTTTTTTGTGCGTCAGTATAATTGATTTCTGTTTATACTCAATTTTTTAGTCCTTTTATTATTTGTGTTTTTTTTTCGTAACTGCTGATGGCGTTTATGACATTACAAGTTATGGATAAAGTGGGGAAAGCGACGATCAATAATATTTTCTTACTTTTCTATGATTCTCTTCATCAATATTCTCCTCATGCTTTTCCTCAATTTCCCTTTCTTTCCCTCCTATTCCGCATCCTCTTCCGTCGATACCCTATTCTCCACCACCTTTTGCTTCACCTCCTCCTACTCGTATTTCTTCACCTCACCTCCTCTTTCACTTTCTCCTCCTTCTCCTCCTCCTCTCCCACTTCATCCGTCCGGTATTCATCCTTTTTCATCTCCCCAACATCCTCCTCTTCCTCCTCCTCCTCCTCCTCCTTCTCCTCTTCTCCATCCACTCTCCTCTCATTTCTTTTCCTCTCCTCTCCTCTCCTCCATTTCCTCCTCCTTCTTTCATTCTCCTCCACATGTTTTCCCGGAGCAAGTGTAGCGTGAAGAACTTGAACGAATGAGTAAAACTGAGAGGACCAAGTGGGGACAAACAGCAGAAATAGGAGCATAAGGAGGCGGCGACGAGGCAGGCAAGAGAGGAGAGCTGGAAGGATACTGAAGACGATGCCGCCGCCGAAGCCGAGGCTGTTAAGACAATAGGCTGGGCAAGCAAGAAAACCGAAAGCGTCAAAACAAAGGCAGAAAGAAAGCAAAGCAAGCAGAGCAAACAGAGTCGGCCGAAATAACAAGGAAGAAAGGAGAGAGAGAGAGAGAGAGAGAGAGAGAGAGAGAGAGAGAGAGAGAGAGAGAGAGAGAGTGTTAAATGCACACATACAAACAGACAGACCAGGTAAGACTGTTTAATGTTAATGATGAGTTCGCAGACTATAAAATCACGTTCTCCTTCCAATTCGAAATTACGTCAATCACTAACTTTTAAAATGAATAATTACAACGTTTTGATCAAAGAACCTAACTGTTATCATGAACTCTATTAGGAAAGGTTCAACATTACATCAAGGAATGAACGATAAGTAATCACTGTGAAATCATACAAATTTTTGCATCAGTAAATGCTCAAAAAGACTTATGACAACCAGTCAAAGAAACAGAGAGAGAGAGAGAGAGAGTGTGTGTGTGTGTGTGTGTGTCTAATCCATTAGCGGACAGTCAGCCATCCAGACACACACCGAGCATGACAAATCAGAGAGATACAAATACCGGGATATATTCTATGGGCAGGAAGATCAGATAAACATAGTCGCCAGGAATACTGGTGGCTACAGGTGACCCACTAGTACAAAGCGGCTCTCTGCCCCTCAGGCACTTACTAACTAGTCTGCCAGGTCTTGTAGGTCATCGGCACTGATATTGCGTACGGACTTAGAACATAAGAACATCACTCATCCACCACCCTGTTAGTAAAAATCTTAATTTATCCAGTTTAAACCCATTACTTCGTGTCCTGCAGTTTCTTTTACCAACAAAACCTTATGAATGTCTCCTTAGTCTTTCCTCATGTATCTCAACCCCTGAATCATCTTTTGATGTCCATTCTATAGTAAGGTGACCAGAACTGAACCTCTCCTCCCTCCTTCCTCCCTCTCGGCCTTCAAATTTCCCTAATCCCATGACTTAGGAGTCAATAACAAAATGATTCTCTCTCTCTCTCTCTCTCTCTCTCTCTCTCTCTCTCTCTCTCTCTCTCTCTCTCTCTCTCTCTCTCTCTCTCTCTCTCTCTCTCTCTCTCTCTCTCTCTCTCTCTCTCTCTCTCTCTCTCTCTCTCTCTCTCTCTCTCTCTCTCTCTCTCTCTCTCTCTCTCTCTCTCTGTGTGTGTGTGTGTGTGTGTGTGTGTGTGTATATATATATATATATATATATATATATATATATATATATATATATATATATATATATATATATATCCCTATCAATCTATCTATCTATTTATCTGTCATCTATTTATCTTTTTGTCTGTCTATCAATGTCTTTCGTATTTAATTCCTTTGACAACCGATAATGTGATTTTCTTTTTCTTGTCTTGTCAATTGTCATGCAGAAAAACTAATCCGATTTACTTTCTCCCTGATTACCTTCCCGAGCATCTCCCGTCCTTTTTTCCTTCCCCGCGTCACCAGTCCAGTCCACGTTTTTACCCTCGAAGCAGGCGAACGGACAGGCGGAGGAAGACTCTCTTTATCTCTTTATTGTTACTCTTGGTATTCTGGGATATTTCATCATACACACTCTCTATATCTACCTATTTTTATCTACCTATCTATCTCCCCCCCTCCCCCAACATTTCCCATCACCTCCTACCACTATTTCTTACCCGCTGCACTCGCCATGACTTTTTGTTTGCTCCTTCACTCAACCTCTTCATGCCAAACTCCCTCTAACGACAAGAACCATGACTACTGATGCGTATTAAAATTTTGACAGCTATGCTCATTACGTTGGTTATGTGTTCCATGCCTGACGCGAAGAACAGTTACGGTCAGGTCGGTCAGCAGTCATGGAGGACGGGTAGGAAGGGGTTATGGGCAGTGGAGGGTTAGGTCACCTCGCAAATGACATGAAGTGCACACAGGAAGCAGCTCTGCCGACACCTGGGCATTACGCGAATCAATCAAGACTCAGGTAAAGGTCAAGGTGTTGAGTCGTTAAGGAGGATGGTGGGAAGAAGAGGCATAATGATTGATCTCGAAGTTCGATAAACTGAGTAAAGGTGAAGTAGTGAAATACTAATGAAATATAGACTCAGGTAAAGGTCAAGGTGTTTGGTCGTTAACGAGGAAGATGGGAGGAAGAGGGATAATGATTGATATCGATGTCTGGCAAACTGAGTAAGTGACATAAATTCAGGTAAAGGTAAAGGTGATAGGTCGTTCATGAGGAAGATGGGTAGAAGATTCATAAAGGTAGATCACAAAGCCACACACATAACAAGACAAACTAAGCAAGGTGAGGTAAAATTTCTTAAAGCATTCAGTATTAATGAACCATAGAACTAAAACTGCTCATTATATTTTTGTATGCGATCTTCTCTGGCATTTTCCAGTTTTCTTTATCTGGGCAACGTATTACGGTTCTTGGTGTGTTCAGCTTTTGATTCGTCTTCATTACCTTAAAAAATACCGTTTATGTTCATAGGGGAAACGTATTGGCTTGCGCGTTTCTTTCCTTTATTACATGTGAATATAAAAAAATCAAGAATGTTCAATATTTGCAGGATTTTTCCACATGGCAGGAGAACTCGCATGAAGGGCTTTTTTTTCATGAGAAATCTTGACGGCTTCACCGGTTCCTTTCTCATGTTACAAACCGAAAAATGAGTTTCCCAAAACAATTTCTCACCACACTTCGACGATTGCATTGCCCCCTTAAGGCACTACTGCGATTTCCACTAACCCCATGTGCCGTCGGCTACGGCTGAGGAAAGGATCGAGCAGCCCCTGA
>NC_066523.1:12240517-12258017 GCF_024679095.1 Eriocheir sinensis | reverse complement strand
TCTCTAGCATGTAGAGTTAGCGTGTACCGCGTGACGCAGCATAATACGCCAAGTAGTATGTTACACTGCCAATTGTGATCCATCTGACGAAAGAGAATTATTCTTTGTACAGAGGTAGGGGGCTGGTAAGTTGTTTTTCTTTTATACTGTCGTGGGATAACATATGGTGTGTGTGTGTGTGTGTGTGTGTGTGTGTGTGTGTGTGTGTGTTAAGTTTTTTATACTAAAAACTTCACCTAACAAAGTATATGATCCAGAAACCTTAAAGAGAGCAATGCATGTATATCTACCGAGTAAAAATTCAAAGAGAAACTAAACTAAACGAAAGCCTCCGGAAGGAACGCACAGGCGACAGAGAAAGTCTGACACAAGTGTTGAGAGAAACTGTTGACAGCCACACCTGAAGTCCGTGTCCCAGGGGGGTTAGTGAGGCAGGTGACAATGGCGGTGACCCTAATCATCTCTGCTCCACATGTGACGAGGAATGCACGGCTCGCTGACCCAGCCACGGACACGGACAGCAAACCGGGGCGGGCGAGACGTGTCGTGAGGGTGGCTGGGTCGAGGTTTCTGCTGCTGACGGCGGGACTTGAGGAATGTTTTAGTGAGAACGGCAGGGTAGTCACGTCCCGCGCGGCCCACTAACGACGCAGCGCAGGGAAAACAAGGGCTGCCACTCGACCCACTCAGGTTTCCTCGGACTAGCTTTCTGTGTTAACATTTACTCTGCCCTCTGCACTATTTCCGCGAGGCCAACATTATCAGATACAAGGGACAAGGTTGAAATGAGGAACGAAGTGGGTTGCCGCCCTGCCCACAATGTTCTCTTTGGTATCATGTTGTGCGTTCGTGTTTAATTTGCCCTCTGAACTATTTCCGAGAGGCAAAAGTATTAGGGACAAGGCTTGGAAAGGGAAGATAAGTGGACATGTTTCCACTGGCGTGATGTGAGAGCTTAATTCATGGCTCATCATAGTCTCCCAGAGCCAAAGCCGCTCAACGTTATCCGTAATTCCTGTGCTTTTTTGCTCTATTTCCATGAGGCAAAGATCAATAGATATCGGGTACGAGGCTAAAACTAAGGAGATATGTGTATTGTGTACGTACACTATTTATATTGACATGAAAACTTTAGCGGCTCGTCATCGTCTCCCCGACCAACATGGCTCAAGAGCTCAACCCTATGGCGTCAGGTGGCTCCTAAGGTACACAGGTCCACGTTTACTCATAACTGTCGGACAGAGGCTGCATTACTTTCGCACGCATGTTATTAGGAAATTAATTTTTCCTTACAAGATTCGTAGAAGACTCGAAGATACATGCATGCATCGACGTATGTATGATAAATAATAGCAGAATGACGTACGGCTATGATCGCGCGCACACACACACACACACACACACACACACACACACACACACACACACACACACACACAAAGTCACTCTGTTAGTATATGATTCATTGGTGTCTATTTTTACTTCAGTATCTGCTGAATACTTTTCCCAAAACAACTTGTTTAACTCTCTACTTTTCACTGTACTTGTTACATTGCATCTTTCAATTTTTTAATAATCCTCTCTAAGTGTCTGGTTTTCACCTTTTGAGCAAGGCCAACGCTCAATTAGTGTTTTTCTGTTTCCTCTTCCTTCATGATTTTTCTCATTACCCTACACCGTAAGTTCTGCGCTTCCTCTGTCTTAAGCTGCTCACAAGTTGGTAACGCCAAAGGGGAGAAAATGGTGCCGCCCCGCCAAGCACCCCCTCAACACCCCTCCTCTAGACCCCCTCCCCCCCTCCCCCGTCAACAGCAGCACTTCCCTCCCCCTTCCCAACACACATCTCATCACGACTCGGTGCAACCAACCATTCACCGTATAATCATAATCTAACGCTGATGTGCTTTGTAAGAAACTCCTGACACCCGTACATTTAATTATATCACGGTTACGCGGCCCATGTTACGCGATTGTTTCTCGGCATGCGAAGCATTTTAATTATCACAGTCTGCAAACACCCCACGTGAAACTCTCGAGAGCCACCCACAGTAATGCGACAGACGAGGGAGAGTCGAGAGAGCAAGAAGCTCATGTCCGTGACAACCGTGAGAGTGGCGGACGGTGCTCGGGGCCCTGTCTGCCGCCCTATCCCTCCCCTGCCCCTCCTCCCCGCCACGGTCAAGTGCTCTCCACTCACGAGAATGTGAAACTCAGGAAATAGCGCACCTCAGCGTCGCTGGGAAAGTGCGATAACCACATCAGCGGCTTGCTGTTTGGCGTGTCATCAGTCGGTGAAGGGCGACTTACTGCTGATACAGACGCCGTTACCTCAGGGACGTCTTTTAAAATGTTTAGAAGTTGAGATATTACACCGTGGTTTCCTCGCCTGCCTCACGCCTTCAAGGAGGAGACAGTGACGTGACCGACACACCTGGGGCGGCCTCGCTCAAGGACGCACAACAGGTGGCCGCCGACACACCGTCATTACGTTTTATTTTCAGATCATGAGTGAAGTGACCCCTGAGAGCGTTGCAGGGGCGTGCTCAGGCCGAGGGGGGCCGGCAAGGTCACAGGTGTCAACAGAGGGGAAAGGGAACTGGGAACCACGAACATTGTTTTGGTGGGAAATATACGAACTACCTGAGCCCACCTGTCGCCTCAATCAGCGCACCATCGCCAGGTACAGGCAACGAGCGAGACGGAACATCATTAAACTGACTCTTGACTAACCTGCCGGAACACAATAAATACTTTTAGCGACAGAATTTTAGAGCACCAATACAATAACCATCTGTGAAGGGAAAGTCGCGAGGAGAGAGAGGAATCCTATTGTATTTAGTGGAATCCTGATTATAGAGTGAGACAGGGAGATCGAGAGCTTGTGGTTGACTGAGTGCTTGCTGGTGTCTCCCTTCATTAGGAACCCGAGAGAAAACGGAAACTAAGCTGCATATGTGACTGTAGTTGAATTAGTGGTAATGTTAGTGGTGTGGAAGTAAAAGTTTTATTGTAGTAGTAGTAGAAGTAGTAGTAGTAGTAGAAGACGAAGACGAAGACGAAAAAAAGACGAAAGTAATAACAAAACAAAATGGAATAAAAACAGACAAACATAAAGCTCGCCACACAAGGAACTAAAATTACGGCGATTCGACTGCAAATGCCTCGAAAGCTTTTGTCTAACCTTCCAGTGTTTTCCATGAATCACTGTCAAGCCTCAAAGCAGCCGTATCAACCTCTCCGCCACGCCCTGCCACGCCCCTTTCCTTGCCCCTTGTCACCTCTGCCCCAGTCATCCCCACCCAGGCCCTCCTCGTCTCCACTCTTCCACGCCACACCCCTCCCCACCCTAACACATCCCCAATTTGCCCCACCACGTACCTTCCACCCCCCCTCTGCATCACCCTGTCACGTCCTAGCCCATTCCTCACTCTACACAACCTTGAATCGCCCACTCCACACCCATTCCATGCTCTCTCCCACTCTCTTCACCCAGACCGCACTTATTCCCCAACCTACACCACTCTTCTCACCCCGTCTCAGCTCTTCCTCTCCCTCCCCCACCCTCCTCACCCTTCCTTGTCTCAGTCACATCTCCAATCTTCCCCAACCTGCCCCACCCTTCGGCCCTCCAACCTCCCCCCCTCCCCCCACCCACCCCACCCCGTCCTGCTCTTCACCGAGGTAACCGCAAAGCCCGTGATCGCCTCCACAGGTCTGTCATTTGTCTCCTGGTGCAGCCGTCCCCCTAGGGCTTGTGGGGGCTCCGGGTTACGAGGTTGGAGCTGCTAGAGGGCACCCTATCCACCTACGGCTGAGTCAGTGGGTCAAGGACGAGGTGGAGGCGAGTCTTCAAGGGTCACTCACCGGTGGAGGGTATAAATGATTGTCCTCTCTATATCTCTCTTTTCTCCTTCTCCACGATATCTCCCGTCTTCCATTTCCTTTCCTTCACTTCCATATCATCTCTTCATTTTAATTTTCTCACCTACTTTTTTTCTCTTTCCTTTTTCCTTTCATTTTCCTCCCCTCCCAAGCCAACTCTTCCTTTTCTGCTTTCCTCTCCTACTTCTCTTTCTATCCCTACTTCATTTTCCTTTTCTCCCTCCCCCCTTCCTCACCATTTCTTTCTTTTACTTTTTTCTAAGCTACTTTTCATCTTTT
Organism: Eriocheir sinensis; assembly: GCF_024679095.1. NCBI lineage: Eukaryota > Metazoa > Arthropoda > Malacostraca > Decapoda > Varunidae > Eriocheir > Eriocheir sinensis. The sequence goes on along the minus strand of NC_066523.1, from coordinate 12,253,856 downwards.
TCACTAATTCATTTTCCTTTCCTTCCCCTACACACCATTTCTTCGCATTCTTTTTTTCCCTTCCTACATCCCTTTTCTTTCCTATTCTACTTTCATAACCTACTCTTCTCCTAACCGTGTTACTATTTCCCATCTCTTTCAGCTATTTCCTTCTAATAACACCACGGATGGAAAAGACTGGCATTAGTGATAATATCATTTGCAGACATTTTCATCCAGTCAGTGAGTCATGCAGCGCGCTTGTCTGCCGTTTGGCTAATGGCGTGTTGGTGCAGGACTCGTAATGAGGTGGAGATTAGGACAAGCACACGCAGTGTTAGAGTATTCCTTCTCGTCTCATGTTCTTGGCTGCCAACCGTCCTCTCCTCTCTAATCTCCTCTATCTATCTATCTATCTGTCTGTCTGTTACCTATCGTTTTCAGACGTTTTGCAAATGCCAGTGGGGCCTGATGGTCGGCCCAAGCCTGTTTTAGCTCAGGCAAGTGTTTATAGTGGAGCTTTCTTGCTTGACTCATTCTGTTCCCCGGAACTCATCTTTGATTCCCTTTTTATAGAGATAATCTAGAGTCCGGGTTGACAGGTGGTCTTCAGGGCAGCATGTGGGTAGTCTTAGGCCACTCGGCGACGACTGAAAATTGTCATCTTGTGACGGCGGGCGGGACGCGAACCCTTGTCCTCCTGAACGACGCGCCCGCACGTTGACCATTCAGTCACCGCCTACCTTTCTACATATCAATTCATCTACCTGAGTGTGTTTTCAAACAATATATATAAACTAGAAAAAAAGGATCATTACTGAAAGTTTTCGAAACTATTAATTATATAATTCCAACACAATGAAAGAATAGAATGTCGATACTTTCTAAACCTTTCGAAAGTACAAAAGTTATGCTTTTCATATACAAGTACATTGTTTTCAGAAAGAACGTATTCACAAATCTAAAGCAATCTGACAACAAGCAAAAATACAATCATAACACATCATAACACAACGCACACAAAAATCAAATGTTAATCATCAGGGCAAAAGAAATGGAATTATAAATGCAAGAAACAAAAGAAGAATTCATGCCTCACGTTCCGGCGAAAAGGACAGCGGAAAGAGGAGTGAGAGCGCCAGATAACAAGAAGAACAAAACAAAAAGAAATAAAAGATGAAGAAATTGAAAATAATATAGAGGAAAAGACGAAAGTTATAAGTGATAAAAACATAATAAAGGAAAATAATAAACTAAAAGAGAAAGAAAACAGAGCAGGAAAAGTGAAAGAAAGGCGCGAGGCGGAGGTAAGGAGAGAAAAGAAAGGGAGAGAAAGGGAAGCAGGAAGGAGGAAGGTCATGGAGTGTAAACCTCAGGACACACACACACACACACACACACACACACACACACGTATTAGAAATCATTCCTTTGGCATTTCCGATTTTTTTACGAAATTATCTGCATTTGTTAGTGTGTGTGTGTGTGTGTGTGTGTGTGTGTGTGTGTGTGTGTGTGTGTGTGAGATCATTTACCGTAACAACCCACAATTTATCAGAAAATATATGCGACATGTTTTGCAGTAATTACTTTTTTCCTGAATGTGGAAACTGATGCCTTGTTTCCCTGCACCTCGAAAAAAAAGACGAATAATACTTGAAGAAATGTGGGAATGAAAGGGAAAAAAAAGTTTGATAACAGAGAAAACGAATGACGAGTATGTGGAGGCGGAAGAAAAATACCGCGAAAAAACAAAAAATAAGCGAGAACGAAAGTACAGTTAGGCGAGAAGAAAGGAGGAGGAGGAGGAGGAGGAGGAGGAGGAGGAGATGAAAGTAATAGTAATAAGAACAAGAATAATAAGAAAAACGCAAGAGAAAAAAAAATATGAAAGATAGATAGAGAGGTGAAAGAAGGGAGAGAATAAGGAAGTAGGGAGGCAAATCAAAGTGGGAAAAGAAGGGAAGTAAGAAGGGAGAGAGCAGAACAGGTCGACGTCAAATGCTCGGCCAGGTAATTACACGGAGGTCTTGGGAAAATCACTCACCTGTGTCGTCTCACCTGCAGCCCATCCTCCCCCCTCTCTAACTACCTGTTGTGTGTTCCTCCACATGTCCCTTGACTATGCAAAACTATGTCCCAGGGAGGCGAGAAGGGAAAGACTGGTGAAAAGAATGAAGAACTGTTGGCCGAAAAAAAGGGCATGGAAAGAAAGAATGAGGAAGAGGAATAGGAGGAAGAGGAGAAATCTTTGTCTGTCTTCCTGTCTACTCATATCTGACTGCCACTTTGCCTGTATATGTCTTCGTCCATTCGCTTCTTTCTGTTTCTAAATATATACATGTCTATCTATTTGAATGGCTTTGTCCATCTCTCTCCAACTGTCTGTTTTTGTTTTTTTTAGCTGTGTCAATTTTACAGCCTCTCTGCATCTGCAACGCGTGTAGTACTGAAAACACAAAATTGAGCTTAACTCTCCGTTCAGAACAAGGCAAAATAATTATAAAATTGGATCGGCAATTACATCCTAATTGGAGGTAAAAAGAAATGGATCATATGCTATTACTAAAATGAGTAGAGAGAGAACAGTGGTGGAACGTGACTCATTATGGAATGGTGACAACTTTTCTTAACATACCACACATACTTTTTTTATCTATACGCCGGATATTGTGGGGCAACTAATTGGATTTTTAATAACTTTATAACTATCTATAGACCTGTAAGTGTAATGAGCTCCATTTTTCCTTTAATTTGCACTTGGCAGATGAGACAACATGGCTAGCACGAAGATGCTTCAAGAGGCCAATAAGTGAGATTCCACAAAACTATTCCTGTTAATGGTGCTTTACGGGGTTCTGGGACAAGCCCGTCCAGGCATAACACTAACTACAAGGAAAAAACTGTTACACATTTCTCAGCTTGGGATTTTGCGGCGCCCTTGTTCTTTTTTTTTTTCATTAAATTGTCACCTGAGTTTAGTGAGAGCCATGCACCTGATTTCTATCCGGTGTGATTCTCTCTCCTCTCTTCTCTTCTCTTCTCTTCTCTCTTTCTCGTTCGTTCGTTCGTTCGTTCGTTCGTTCGTTCGTTCGATCTTTTCTTTTTTTCTTTAGCATCGATGACTTTCCGGAGAGTTTCTGGCCCATGCACGTCAGGTATCGCGGCATGCCACAGGTTTCCCTTGGCCACTCTTTTTACCCATCCAGCCGACCAACTGTTCACTGAATGTCGACCCACCGAGAAATCAATTTTGGTCTAAAATAGCTTTCGCCGCACGGTAACGAGGCCTGACCCAACCACCTCGTACTTCCTTGTATCACCCTTCCTGCACGACACACAACGAAGCAGCGCCGGTCTGTTACCCGTCCGAGGATTAAACACACTCCATTTCAACCCTATTTTCTTTGGCGTTTCGGAGCCGTCCATCTCGTAGCCAAAACCAATATTGGTCCGGACTGTAGCGATTTCACCTCCGGGACTGAGTTGTACTTTGTTACTTAAACCATCTCTCTCTCTCTCTCTCTCTCTCTCTCTCTCTCTCTCTCTCTCTCTCTCTCTCTCTCTCTCTCTCTCTCTCTCTCTCTCTCTCTCTCTCTCTCTCTCTCTCTCTCTCTCTCTCTCTCTCTCTCTCTCTCTCTCTCTCTCTCTCTCTCTCTCTCTCTCTCTCTCTCTCTCTCTCTCTCTCTCTCTCTCTCTCTCTCTCTCTCTCTCTCTCTCTCTCTCTCTCTCTCTCTCTCTCTCTCTCTCTCTCTCTCTCTCTCTCTCTCTCTCTCTCTCTCTCTCTCTCTCTCTCTCTCTCTCTCTCTCTCTCTCTCTCTCTCTCTCTCTCTCTCTCTCTCTCTCTCACACACACACACACACACACACACACACACACACACGCACGCACGCACGCACGCACACACCTCTCCGTGGCGCATCTGGTTAGACGTTAGAGCGTTGAGCTGCCAGGCTTCACGGTCTGACCGGGCAGCGGTTCGAGCCCTCTCAGGGTGGATTCTTTCCGTTAACTAGGAGTGGTTATTATCCCCCCTTGAGCAAGGGGGATGGGGTGTGTGGTGTGTGAGGTCCTGGCAGTACCCATAGATCGACAATAAAGACCACTTGCTCATGTCGGGAGGGTACCTGCTGGAGATTACGAGTCCAACACGTGAATTTTACACACACACACACACACACACACACACACACACACACACACACACACACACACACACACACACACACACACACACACACACGCAATGATCTAACAACCTACCATCACACAACATATTCTGAGAAAAGCTTCATATCCTATAACTACGAGGAAGCAACATACAACTCTCACTGGTCATTCCTTACCCCCCTCCTCCCCTCGTTGCGGTCACCATAGGATGGTTACAGCACTATATTGGCCGGAGGGAGGGCGATGTTGGGAAGGAAGGAAGGAGGGGAGTCCTTCACCGGGGAACAGTTAGACTCTTAGAGGATGGGAAAGGAGACTCTACTGACACGCTTCTGGCCACTAATCGCCATCGGACTCGAGAGGCTGAGGCGGTTATGATGGTAAAGGTCGTGTGACGAATGCAAATGGGGCCGAGCGGACGGTGCAGGGGGCAAATAAGACAAGGGGGGCGGGGGGCAGAGTAACTGAAGAAAAAGTGCTGCAGTTAGTCTCTAGTGCCGGCGGACCCAAGGCCGGTCAAGGGCAACATGTAGCGGAGGTGAGGGATCGTGGTCACTGACCCCTGTATACAAGATGGCCTCTCCTGCCCGCTCCCTCTGTCAGCCGCCCCTTACTCGTCCTGTAATCCCTTTGCGCTCCCTCTCACCCTTCCAAAGGTCTTTTTAACACCCTGTTTTTCCTCCTTCCTTTGTCAGTCACGATTTCTCTGAATATTTCCCGACTGCCTCTGTTTTCTCTCCAAACTCCTTCATTAAGAGAAAACATCGCTGAAATATATCAACAATTTCTGAGAGATCTCACGACTTGATTCACATAACGTGTAAAACTTGGCAAAAAAATATATACTGCTTTCCATTGTGTTATATCTCAAAACAATAAAACTCATAAAGGAAAACGAATGTTAGAACGATGAGAAGATTATTTCTTGCAAATTCTTTGACTGTCATATGAAATAAAATATCAGAATATAACAGTTATTCAAGATTTCCCGATATCTAAAATAATATATGTAAAACTTTTTGTGTAGGAACTGTACATGACAAGGAAAGCAAAGGTATGCAAATAAATGAAAAGTCAACGAACTGACGGGCAAAAGCTTGAGGTTGATGGCGAAATTCTAAATCGTAAAATAAACAAAAATGTGGTCAGTTACGTAGCTGTCCTTCCTTAACCATCGAGAAGCTCTTTGACTCCGACTTACAGAGGCTGTCTTTACGCTTCCACCTAAAAAGCAATGGACATCTGCCTGAAGGCAAAAGCAACAACAAAAACAACAATCACCACCACAACAGCAATTAATAAGTAGCTTTACTTACAAACAAAAGAACACACACAATAACAACAACTACAACAAAGAGAACACAAGCAACAATGCATCACTACCACCCAAACAGCAATTAAAAAGCCAACACCACCACGACAACAAAAAGGGAAAGCCAAAAACCACGAGCTCCACCACAACAACATGAACAACAAATTAGATCCGTACTGTCTCCCGCGATTTCCTTTCCTCCCCCTCCCCTAACCCCCGGCCACGGCACAGGTAAACAGCCGCCAATACCTTCCCGGGGGTGTGGCTTCCGCTGGGCGCCTCGTATGCACTTTCCTGCTGCCTTCTCTTCCTTTTCCTTCTCTTTTTTTCGCTCTCTCTACTTTTCCTCTTCCTCATCTTCCTCCTCCTTGTCATATTGTGTTCCTTTAGTTTTGTCACGTCATAAGAAAGATATAGAGATAGATATGAGATAGTGATTTAGACAGACAGACAGATAGACACTGACATACAGAAAGACAGACAGATTGAGGCAGCCAGACAGCTAGACAGATAAACACATTAGAAAGCCCCGCCGTCTCACCTTCCTCCCAGTTCTCGCGCTCTTTGACCTCCCCCCGCAGACGTACACGTGTTTGTCTACCTCGGCACCGGACACGCTTTCCCGGCCCCGCCCCTCACCTGCTCGGAGGGGCGCGAGACGCAAGGCAGGCACGCTGCCGGTTCCGGAGACATGCCCGTAAAGCGTTTGTGAGGAGACACGTCCAAACCATTACTAGGCCCCACCTGTACGCCTACTGGAGACAGTTAAATGAAGCGTGGGCAGTGTCTAACTTCTGAACGAGTTTCACATTCTAGAAACGTGACTTTAAAGCGATAGCGTAGAAGTGAGCGAGAAGACGGGCCCAAATAATAAGTAGGACACGTGTAAGGATATAGGAAACGGATAAGCATAAAGTAACAGTAACGTTTAACAGTGCCATTAACATTACTGGAACGTGAGGAGTTCAAGTCGTGACTACACTGTGAGTGGAGAGATGCGTCCAAAACGCTCCTGGGGAGCACGTGCTTACTTGAAGCAGACACGCATAAAGTACGAGCAGCGCTGGTCACTACCATTAAAAGAACAACGTGAGCATTTCAAGTACGTCACGTAGGTCAGCCATGCACAAGAAATGTTGAAGCGCAGGTGAGCATCAGGGTTAACTTCGATCACAGAATGAAAACCGATGTCAGGGATACCGGTAGAACCTGGCACTGCCTGGCCCAGGCACGCCCACCTGACGCGCTTTAGTGTACATCCTACACGATGGCTCGACTCGCCCACGCCCTCCCGCCCACGCCTCAGAGCACCTCCAAAGTATGCCAGAACTAAGTGTGCGCACCGCTACTCCTCGTCCTCGAAAAGGAACCATACGTTACCTACTAAACTAATTTCGCTATTTCAACATATGGAACAGCGGATCTGATGAGCTAAAGACGTAGAAAGTTGGCGGTGATCAAGAGAATTATGGTCCAGAAGAAAGCATGCAAATATTGGCCAATTTGTTCAAAAAAAGGACTATGTTGCAATAACGGAAAGATAGATAAAATGAACATAAACTTGTAACCGCAAAAAAGAAATTCAGGGCACACACAAGAAAGACACGAAACTTTAGCGTAACGCACTCTTCCTCTTGACTGTATTCAAATGCGATCCAGCATCGTCCATATTCGTCAGCGACAGGCGCGGGCTCAAAGGTCTCTGTAAACACACCTCGGACGAATATTTAATTAAGACGGAATAGAAGAGCGCACACACAAATGAATTCAGGTCAGTTCATCTTATTAGATACGTGAGATTCATTTACCTTACCTCCGCTCTTCCCCATCACACTCCACCACTACCATCAACACCACAACCATGTCTATCACCCCCACCACTACCATCACAATCCCAAAAAAATTTCAATCGCCACTACCACAATAACCACCACCACCAATACAACATTCGCCAAAATCACCAAAGTTATCGTCAACGCCCCCATTACCGCCACCACAACATTCCCCACCACCATCACTACATCCCATCGCTCCCATAACAGAGAGAGAGAGAGAGTAATTCACAACTGCCTGATCACGAGTTGGACTCGCTTTCGCCAGCAGATACCCTCCCGACACGAGCAAGTGCATGCTCCTTATCGTCGATCTCTGGGTACTGCCAGGACCTCACACACCACACACCTCATCCCCCTTGCTCAAGGGGGAACAGTAACCACTCCTAGTCAACGGAAAAAATCCGGCCTGAGCGGGGCTCGAACCGACCTGTTTGGCCGTGAAGCCTTGCAGCCCGGCGCTCTAGCCGATTGAGCTACCGGAGCGGTGTAGCTACCGGAGCGGTGTGTGTGTGTGTGTGTGTGTGTGTGTGTGTGTGTGTGTGTGTGTGTGTGTGTGTTTGTGTGTGTGTGTGTTAAGAAGAAAGGGTCAGGGAACACGGGGCAGACTCCCATTACGATTTGAAAGATTAAGATAAACATCAGATTTAGAAACTCTCTCTCTCTCTCTCTCTCTCTCTCTCTCTCTCTCTCTCTCTCTCTCTCTCTCTCTCTCTCTCTCTCTCTCTCTCTCTCTCTCTCTCTCTCTCTCTCTCTCTCTCTCTCTCTCTCTCTCTCTCAAATTCCACCTTCAGTGGTCTAGTGCATTATGATTAATTAATTTAAAAACCAGCTCGACCACCACTTCCTTCAACTTCATAATAACTAAAAGTAGAAATGCAAAGTCTTGGCGTCATTGATGTTAATATGATTTCACTTAGGTTCAAGGACAGACCACCTAGTCTGGCCCATAGGGTCTGCGTGGTCTGAATATCCATGTAAATCTATGTAAATTTATATCTGTGTCTCTGTGCCAATACCACATATACATTCAAGAAAAGGTTGGATAAAGTCATGGATAGTGAGGTAAGGTGGAGTTGAGAGTACAGGAGCTTCTCGGGCCTCAGATGTAGTTGATGTGAGGGGTGGAAGCGTCTGATAATACGGACCTAAATCTTATGGAGGTTGCTGGGCTTGCATTACCGGGACTTAAACGCGGAATTAATATGAACAAGATAGTGATTGGTGTGCTGACGAGCTTGCCGACAGCAGAACACATAAAAGACTCAGCCGCGCCATTAGCTCAAGCTGTATATGCAAATGGGCCGCATCTATCACACTTATCTATCGACTACGGGATAATTACCACCGTGGGAAGAGCATTAATGGCGCCATCCTTACCTGCCTCGTGCCACTCAGAATGATATATAACGCGGCGAAGAAGCAGTATGAGAAGAAACACTGTGGTCGGGATGTACGAGTATATGCTGGCTCTTAATTAAATACCTGTAAAAAGAAGTGCAGCCTAATATATGTGTTTGAAAAGAGTTCGGTCGTCTACTCGTAACAGTGCATAAGATAGGAGTAGGGAGTAAGATGGGGTAGAAGTGTCAGTTATTTAATGAGAGAAGGAAGAGGAGCGGCTTAAAACAGACATTTAGATATAGCGCAGCCGTCCGATTGTTATAGTGTTTGATAGGCAGACTGGGAAGGGTGTGATCTTGTACCAGGATGTTGGGAGTCTCTTTCCATCTCTCTCGCATGCGGGTAACCACGCAGGCACGCACGCACATCACTCCCCCTCACACACACACACACACACACACACACACACACACACACACACACACACACACACACACACACACACACACACACACACACACACACACACATACACACACATTGTTTTGATAGCTAGATCATTCACTGAGAAAATAGGTAACATTTGACATTTTCACACATATATCAAAGCGGTAATACGACTGTTGAACTGAATTATAGGCTGTAGAGTTAAAGCCATAAACCTTAATCCGTCTTATGAGGAATCTCTCTCTCTCTCTCTCTCTCTCTCTCTCTCTCTCTCTCTCTCTCTCTCTCTCTCTCTCTCTCTCTCTCTCTCTCTCTCTCTCTCTCTCTCTCTTTCTTTAATTTCTACCGCAATGATGCACTCACGCGTGACTTGCTTCACCTCCTCCACACCACCGCCCCCCTCCCCTTTCCCCCCGGAACGTCACAATCAGCTGACGGAACACCCTTCATTAGGCGATGTGTTAACGAGGCCCCAACGAGGGAATGTTTGTCGGTGTTGATTACCTCCCCACCCCCCCTCTTCCTCCTCCTCGTCTTCATCTCCATCACCATTCTCATCCTCCCCCCTGTGTGTGTGTGTGTGTGTGTGTGTGTGTGTGTGTGTGTGTGTGTGTGTGTGTGTGTGTGTGTGTGTGTACGGGCGCGCATTCATAATATTGACAAGTTATAATTGCGAAGAGAAATCTCAAATCACTTGTTTTTAATGCACAATACCAGATAACATTTCAATACATATTTCCACACCTGTCGTAAGAACCATGCATAACGGGGAAACAATTAAATCAAAGTTATTAAGCACAAGTAGTACGTGTCTATAAGCATTCCGCGTGGGGAGTGAGCATGCCGAGAATTGAAACATCATAACTGTGTAAGAGTAAGACGGAAAACCAAATAGAATACTACGAGGCGGAATGATGTGAGAGTGCTGTGATGATTAATGTGCAGCAGGTGTGGTGTGTGGATGAGTATGTCCTGCAGCTGCCTAAAATTTAAGTTTTATTAAGTGCAGTCCTTCTGTACTAACGCTGCAACCCGAATTATTGAGAGTGCATTTCCGTATTCACTGTAAGCACGAACAAACAGGCAAAATAAAATCGTTGAGTATTTTGTTCATATATTTCTTTCTAACGGTAATTTTAATAATAAAGAGTGTATACCAAACTGACATCTTACAAACGAAGGAAATAAAAGGGTTTTTTTTTCTGAATACACTACCAGAGCGGTAAATCCTGCAGGAGAGAGGCCAGAAGGATTTACTCACGTCTGTCTCATTATTTCCATCAGGTGTGTGTGTGTGTGTGTGTGTGTGTGTGTGTGTGTGTGTGTGTGTGTGTGTGTGTGTGTGTGTGTGTGTGTGTGTGTGTGTGTGTGTGTGTGTGTGTGTGTGTGTGTGTGTGTGTGTGTGTGTGTGTGTTAGTATGATGCTTTGCTCTTTCGTAGTAATTTACATTTATAAGTGAAAATTTAAAACGTTATGAAATGTAATAACTAGAGGAACAAAATACCGCATTACACACACACACACACACACACACACACACACACACAAACATAAACATAAACACACACACACACACACACACACACACACACACACACACACACATAAACACACACACACACACCATTAAATAAGCAGTGAACAAGAACTAACAAGGAAAGTCCGTAAAAAATGAGACGACGTCGAGGAGTCAGAAGCAAGGTGAGAGAAAGGACATAATTGTGAGTGAAAAGAGGAAAAGGAAGCCGCACGCGATCGCAGGTGAGGTTGGAGATCCAGGTGAGGGGGCGAGGGGCGGGGGGTGTCGAGGCAAGGATGTGGTGAGTGGGGCGGAGTGTGCGGGCGCCGCGGAGGCCTTGCCCGCGACCCTCACGTCTCGGTAGGAGGATTCTCTCTTATCAGCCAGGCAGTGCGAAATGGCTTTCTCCTCCTACTTCTCTTCCTCATTTTCTCTCTCCTTTCTTCTTCCTCGCACTTCCTCTCTCCTCCTCTTCCTCTTCTTCTTCCTCTTCCTCCTCTTCCCCCTCCTCTTCCCGCCCCCTACCCTTCCCACCTCCCTCCCCTTCCTCCTCCTCCCCCCACCTTTTCCTCCTGGTTCTCTCGCAACAGTATCATTGAGTTTCACGCCGCGATTTTATGCCATTTGCCCCACGATCTCCACGAGGCCGCCTGAATCCCACAAGGTCGCTTTTATGGGCAAGGGCGGATTAGATGCGGTCGGTGGAGAGAGGAAATTGTGGCGAAAAAGAGGAATGAATGCCGGGATTTTATGGCTTAAGTTAAGGTTTCTCGCTTTTGTAGTTTATTCAATGTTACTGTTTTTTTTCCGGGTCAAATTTTGCAGCATCCACTTATTAACGTGCATCCCCTCGTTCTCCAGTTGTTGTTGTTTTATTAAGCTTCGTCCCAGCATATAACAATAAGGATTTCACCAAATACATTGTCCCCCTCTTCCAAGTACAAAAATTCTGCATCTACATATTACACAACAACAATTAACCTACTTTTCCACACGTTCTTTATTTTTTTATTTCCTCTCCAAAATTAAAGCTCTAACGCAAAACAACAAAGACTTCGTCCAATACATTTTTTCACTCCCATAAGAATAAGACATCTGCATCTACTTATTATACTACAACTATTAACCTATTTCCCCTCCTCCCCTTCCTTTTTATTCCGAGGTTACGTTTAAACGCAAAACAACTAAGCACTGAGCAGGTATCATCCACCTCCGCTAACTTCCTCGCGAAGATGAACCGCGGAACGCATACACGTTAGAGGAACATTCCAGGCGGCGAGGCGAACAGGCGCAAAGCTAGGCACGAGAAATGGCGTGTGTGGCGGCGGCGGGCCGAACCTTTGTAAGTGTCAATGTGTTACGAGCGCAGTATTTCTCTTCAGATAATGGGCGGGATACCCTCATAACCAGCACCTCATTTACTACAAAATGACCCCTTCCTTCCTCTTCTTTTCTCGTGCCCTGCCTCCCTCCGTTATTTCTTTTCTTCCTCAATCTCACCCTCCGCCTGCTCCTCCATCATTCCATCTCTGCATCGTGTCTCCTTCCCTCCTCCTGTCATGGCCAGCCTCCCTCCATCCTGCCCCTGCCATCTTCCGCCCCACGCCTCCCGACTTCTCTTCCTTCCAACCTACGTCGTTTCCTTCCTCTCTCACACTCAGCCTCCAGCCTCCTTCCGTCCCTCGTACTTAACTTCCTTCCCTGCCCAGCCTCCCTTCCTCCTCTATCCTCGTTCTTCCTTTCTTCCGTCTCTTCCTCTATCCCTCAAAACCAGCCTGCCTCCCTTCCTCCCTTCCTTTTTTTCCGTTCTTCTCTTCCTCAATAACGTCTAGACCTCTCCTCCGTTCTATCATCCCTCGCTTACACACATCCTTCCTCCATATCTCCCTCGATCCCTACCTCTCTCCTGTCTCCCCAAGCCTCACAACCTAGTAAAAGATGACTAACAGGCAAATTGCTATCCTTCCCATATATTACTTTCTACGAATTCCTGTGGGTGGTGGAACTGGGAGGCGGCTGATCCCAGGGCCCCTCGGAACCACTAACTGTACCACGATGCAAGACGGTCAATCTCAGGGAACCGTGAGCCGTGACAGACACTCCCAGGTGACGCGGCGGAAAAGACCTAAGACCGAAAACGACAACAGGTAAAGAGAATAAGTGAGAGAAGGGGAAGAAAGTGAGTACGTAGGTATGTAAATAAATGTACGAAAGAGTGTGTAGATAATGCAGAGGAGAGAACCAAAGGAGAGTCGACCTACATACGATGTGATTCAGATTGATAGAGGTCAGACCACAACAAGACCAACAAAAATAATAGAACAATACTAACAATATGAAAAGAAAAAAAACAGAAAAAGAAATATAGAAGAAGAAAGACGAGGAAATTGAGAAAAAAAGAAGAACAGGAGGAAGAAGGACATAAACAAGAACAAGGGAAAAGACAAGAAGAACAAGAACCAAAACGAGAAGAACAAGCTTAAGAACAAAAAGAACAAGAACAAGGGAAAAGACAAGAAGAACAAGAACAAGAACGAGAATAAAAAGAACAAGAACAAGTACTACAGGGTATAGGCCACAGGGGTACCGCACAGATAGGACGATACTGTTTGTCTGTCTCTTGTCCCGCGGCGCCTCATCTGCATCCCCGAGTGGTTACCTGGCGCTCACCTGGGCCCTAACCTCCGTCCGGGGGCGTGTCCGGCACCTGACCCTTGCCCCTCACACCTGCGGG
>NC_066523.1:12213017-12238017 GCF_024679095.1 Eriocheir sinensis | reverse complement strand
CAGGCAGACAGACAGATTGAGATAGAGAGACAGGGACAGAGACAGACAGACAGACAGACAGACAGATTACAAACAAACAGACATACCAGACAGACGAAAAAACAGACGGACGCATAGACAGACAAACGCGCATACAGGCAAACTGACAAGCAAACAAAAAATACAGACAGAAGCAAAATTGGAAGGCAAACAATGGCAGAACAGACAGACTAAGAGAGAAAGGCAAAATATGCAATGATGTAGGCCGCCAAGCATACATATGTACACTCAAACGTTTATAGAGAAAGAGGAATTAAAGGAAAGAGAAGAAAATAAATAACGTTAAATGTGACGCCTGAAAGTTCATATTTGGCTGTCCCCTTCCCTAGACTTATTGCTAAAAAGTGAGCAACCACAGACATGTTCACTGTCGTTGGTTGCAAACTATTGGCTGAAGATGAAGGTGTTCTCATTTATCCGATTTTGTCATGGGAGAAATGAATAAGTGGTGCATGAAAATTTGTCGACTTAACCAGCAAAGATCTACAAAAATATGAAGTGGCTGATTTACAATGAGCTTATTGTCATACGGGTATCTGAATATTTTTGCTAGCAAATCACTGCATAAAAACTATTTCCTCCCATGCGTGTATAAATACTTTCGTTACTTACAACAGGACGAGAAACAATATAAAAATAAATATGCCTGAAGTGTTCCATCGTCAGTTCTCACGGTGCTCGTATAGTGGCCCACGTCAGCCAAACAAGCACCCAGTCATCCTCCTTCGGCTCTGCCCGTGGTTGTTACACTGAGAGGAATGACCCTAACGAGATGACCATGATGGCGTATGCGTACGCTTGGATTAGTAGTTAGTAAGAACAGGAAGAGGAAGAACAAAACGAACACATACAAGAATATGAACAAGTTCGAACAAGAACATCAACAAGAACGAATACAAGAAAAAAAAGAAAAAAAAAGAACAAGAACAAGACTTAGCTTCTTAGTGCTAAGCCACACCTGAACCTGTTCAGCACTTTTCTGTCTACGCCGTAAGTCTGTATTTTAGTAGCAGCCGGTGGTGAGGAACGTTTTACCAAACTTTAGATGTATTATATCAGTTTTCATCTCTATCCACCGCCTCAATTACTTTTTTAAAGGACAAAAGACTAACGAGCCGTGATCTGCTCTTCGTGAACCCATTCTGTGGGTTATGAATTAACCAAAGTAACAACGCTGATTCATGAGAGTAAATTACATTGGTTGTGTATACATTCCTGAGACGCTGATCTCATAAAGTGATATGAAGCAAACTATAGAAATAGAGAAGCAAATCAACGCTACAAAAAGATACATAATATAAATTAAATCACTAAACTGATAAAGTATGAGACGTAAGGTAACTGGCCCACCCCTCAGGCACTAGGGCCCACCCTTCAGGTCATGAGCCACCTCGTTGTCAGTGCCAGACTAGAAATGAGAATACAGACAAATGATAACAGTAAAGTTTTCAATTAAAAGGAGTTTAATAATTTACTGTATATAAATTTCCTTCTCCCTTCCTCTACTTCCCCTTCCCCATCCCTTCTCACCGTCCCCTCACCCCCTTCGTGGGTCTTGGTTTCCTCTCCTGTAATTTCCCTCCTTTGTACGGAAAAATTATTTGGTTCAGATAACTGGTGACCTGCATCCCCTTTGTTAGTTGATGGTTTTCCCTTTATTTTTGTTCTATTCCATATATTAAAAAAAAAAGACACCAAAAGAAAGTCGTGGTCTGGGAAATTTGACACAAAGGTTAAGAAAACACTTAGCAGGTACTGATCGCTTATGTGATGCTAGACAAAAGGGAGAAAACGCCCAAACGCTCCCAATATAGCACACAGTGAATAACCAGGAAACATGGAAACATGGAAATGCAGGCAACAGAAAGCCTATTGGCTCATTACGAGGTCGCCCGCTCTGGTGACTTAATTTAATCGACAGCCACTTGGGGCTTGAGGAGCAGATGAAAGGATCCCGGTATTGAGGAGCAGATGAAATCACCGTGATATTCAATTTACTCCCGACGCAGCGAAATGACGGTCAATTCTATATTTGAAGGAGTTGATGGTATTCGCATTTACTACTTCTGAGGGAAGATTGTTTCATTGGCGGATGACTCGGTCTGAAAAGAAACTCCTTCCAATGTCTGTGTTACATCGACTCGACTGAATGGGTAAACCGTTATTTCTAGTTCTTGAGTTGGTTTGCAGTTCAAAGAATTTGGAGTAATCGACGTTATTGAGTTTTTTCAGGTACTTGAAGACTTGAATCATATCCCCTCGGGGGGAGAGAGAGAGAGAGAGAGAATGTCAAACAAGGAAAAAAGAAGTCTGAAGGAAGCGAACTTTTAACCGAACCGAACTAGAGGCAGATCAGGAAACCCCAACAGAGGTGACCCGTAAGGAAGGGAGAACACACGGACCGTGAGACGAGAATTGGAAAGTTAAACAGCAGATTAGGCCAAATGGGGGAGGAGGAAAAAGTTGGATAAGATGGAAATTTCTTGGAGACCCGATATCTTCAAAAATACTTGACCTGCAACAATTTCTCTCTCTCTCTCTCTCTCTCTCTCTCTCTCTCTCTCTCTCTCTCTCTCTCTCTAACAAAAATTATATCTCCCTTGTGCAACAAACCATATGATGAAAAGCTCTTATCTTGACACATTTCTCTTGGAAATGTCGCCTCCGAGGAAAATTAATCGAATGTTTCAAAATACTCAATGGCTCTAAGAATGTGGACAAATCCAAATTGTTTTAATCGATGACACCTCTCGAACACTAGCGGCACAAAACTTAAGAGAAAATAAACATTTTGAAGTCATTTTTTTTTTTTTTCGAGAAAGGAATAAACTCACCTTCAGTAGTTCAGTGCAAGACGACTGATTCTTTTAAAACAATCTCTCTCTCTCTCTCTCTCTCTCTCTCTCTCTCTCTCTCTCTCTCTCAGCATATGCACTTAACGGAACAAACGGAAAAGTGTGATCTTGCCCCAAAGTCTCGTTGTGGCGGCCTTTCCCATGCGCCCGCCCGTCTCGGCCTCCCCTTCCCTTCCTTTCCCTGGCCAGAAAGAAAACAAAGAATGGGTCGGAGGTGTCGCCGCGCCGTGCCGGTTTCCCGCGTTGTTTTGAGAGCCGAGAAGATTTATTATTCCCTTTGCCAACCTGTGTCCGGGATCGTAACTGTAATGCCCGTCTTGTTTTGTTTTTTACGTAACGTTCGTCGTGATCGGTAAAAAAAAAAAAAAAAGTTGAAACAATCGCACTGCCTTGAAATGCCCTATAGATGAGATGGGAATTGAAAGTTTATTAAGGTTATTGAATAGTCTTCCATGTAGCAGCAGTAGTAGTAGTAGTAGTAGCAGTAGTAGTAGTAGTAGTAGTAGTAGTAGTAAGTGCGTAGGTAATACCAGAGCTTGGAAATATTGTAGAAAATTCCTTCGTTGGTTAAATACTCACAGTCACCCCTCTGAAAACGGATCACGTGTGTGTGTGTGTGTGTGTGTGTGTGTGTGTGTGTGTGTGTGTGTGTGTGTGTGTGTGTGTGTGTGTGTGCGCGTGTGTGTGTGTGTGTGTGTGTGTGTGTGTGTGTGTGTGTGTGTGTGTGTGTGTGTGTGTGTGTGTGTGTGTGTGTGTGTGTGTGTGTGTGTGTGTTTGCTGAGTGAGCAGAACACAATTTTAGGTGCTTATAGTTCAGCTTTCTCTTTATGCATCGTGCTGTTGTGCTAATGCTGTGCTGACCTAAGTGGAAAGGCTGATGTTGTCTTTCCAGAAGTAGTTCGTGATACTATATTTTTTTTCTTTCTTTAACACTGAAACAAGGGAACCGTGATTTACCTGGAACAGTCTTTTATATCTTTAAACTGTGGCTACATTTTTTACTTTTTTTAGATACACATGTTGCTTCAGGAGACAGAGAGGCAGACGAAAACGAAACAAAAACGTGTAGCCGCATATTCACTTCCTTTAATTTCACCGAGTCGAAAGAACACGTGCACACAATTCAGCACTCTTCCTGGCCGGGCCGTTTCCAGCACTACGAGCAGACGAGCTGTTGTTTTTGGCGGCTCCGCGGGCACACTGGGTCAAGGGGAGGCTTAGAGAGAGATAAAAAGACGATGCACTTGTTTTCCTATTCCCTGGCAGCCCCGACTCAACGACGCCCCTCTTCAAACACTGCCCCCTCCACCCCTACCACCACCTTCACCAGTCCCATTTCCCACATCACCTCCCGTTCCACCACCGTCAGTCCCACCCCCCCTTCCCTCTTTCTCTCATCCCCAGCGTCCTCTTCCTCTCCTAAACTGCGCCGCTGCAGTGCAAAGTTCGTTCCAGTTTCAGTCATAAGATGAAATCTGAAGAGAAACGTCAGTAATCTCCACGCCTCGAGGAAGCTTAAGCGAGTCTGTGTTGATACTTCAGGAGTGCAGAAGCGATAATGACCCGGAAGCTTTACACTGTGGCGAAAAATGAATAATTATACAGTCCATGAGAAGATACGAAGAGTCAAGAGATAAGCAAGTAAACTGTAACAATAATCAGACACGAATGTGTAAACAGATAACACAATATATTACGTTCCTCCAATAATCTTAACGCATTCCTTTTTCCACTAAAACACACACATGACTAAACATCAGTCACGGCATCAAAGCAGAAAGGCAATCGCGTCATCAATCTCACAGTACAAGGAAAATAATAAATAAAAAAAATCAAGCAGGCGATGCATCACTGGAGGAACGCGGGATGTTCTGATCCACTGGTGCCCGAGGAGCCTTGACGAGTACGGCACAGAAGCAGAGGGACCTAGCGACGCCTTAAGTATGTTACCACCATCACCATCATCCCCTCATCCTCATCCTCACCAGTTATCATGCACCGTCACTCAACAACAACAACAATAATAATAACAATAAAGCGTCATAAAGTAAAATAAAATTATCTTTCGCGAGGTTTACAATTTACTGATCGTATCTTGACTTTACGAGTCTCGGAAGAATGCCTCAACTCAAGATCCTTAACAACCACTTGACTCACGCACCGGAAAACAGTGCATAACTTTCCCTTCCTGCGCCCAAGCCCCTCGCGAGCTCTCAACTCCTCATTCCCTTAGGCTTAGAGGATCAATCACTCCTCTTCGGTTCAAGGTATCGTTATGGCTTTCCAGTGAAGCACCCACTCGGCCTTTAGTCTATTTATATACCCTAACGCCTTAAGATGACTTATGCAAACGTTAGATGCGCGGCGTAAGCACAACAGCTAAAAAAAAAAAAAAAAGATGCCTGGAGTCGGTAGATTATTGCAGATACGAAGAAATGTTCCTTTGCCAATGGATGTGAACCACGAGCCCACCCGCACTTACGCACACAAAAAGACGAACATCCGATTATTGGAATACATAGCTAGAATCATGCGTGCAAAAGTGTGCATAAATTTATGAAAATATATGACAAAATCAGATAAAATAATACAAGAGACATTCCGAGCTCGACTCAGTACTGCAAAATACAAATAGGCAAACACACACACACACACACACACACACACACACACACACACACACACACACACACACACACACACACGTACATTACCGGTTATGGACGTCGATATCCTCATCAGGGCGGGAACAAGCGTGTATGCCATCAGCGCCGAGTCACGACCCACTCTACGCCTGTACCTGTACCTGAGAGCGTAGGACTGATTAACTGACAAACAGGTAGAGAGGAGAAAAGAGGATAGCTGTGGCGAAAAAAGGAAGAGAAAACATAGAGGAGATGAAGGGGGGTGAAGAGACATGGGTATTGGTTCAGGTAGAGAGAAAAGAAGGGGATATTTGTGGCGAAAGGAGGAAGGTAAGGTAAAGTTGGGGGCATACGCTATAGCTACGCACAGAGAGGAGGAAATCATTAATAAAGGTAGAGATGGTAGGGGAAGGATGACGAGACGAGGGTACTGGTTGTGAAGCGAGGAGAGTAGAGAGAGATGAAAGAGGAGGAAAGTCGTTTAGAGGAAAGATAATGACAAGACGGGAAGATGGGGAAATGAAAGAAGGAAGAGGAAGAGATGATGAAAGGAGAAACGAGAGAAGATAAGAGGAGTGGAAAGAAGAAGAGAATAAAAGAAAGGGAAAGGAGGAGGAAGGGGAAAGAAAGAATGATCGAAAAAAAGACAATGTAAGGCACGGAAAACGAAGGAAAGAAATAAAAAATGAAGTAATAAGAGAAAGGAAACAAGTACCTAAGAATGACGTAAAAAAAGGAGAGCAGAGATTATAGGAAAGGAGGAAAGAGAGGATAAGAGAGAACGGAGAACAAGAAGGATGAATATGAAAAGAGGAATAGACTGAACGAAGCGGAAGGAACCAAAGGCGCGGGAAGCGGGATTATCAACCAGTTTTACGAACCCCACTTAGGCAGCCATGAAATACCCTTTATGAGCGCATCTAAACCCGACACTAAACCCTCCAGAGAGGCTTTAGTGGAGTATTCAATCCCTTGATGGCGCCTTTCAGCACACGGGGCGATAGAGTGTTGCCAGTCTGTAAGTCACCTCTTTAATCAAACCACATACTTCCCTATATTATGAGTCTAGAGATTGGAAAAAGAGAACGAAATAATGTAGATCAAACAATCGATACTGAGTAGATTTTTGTATTTGATCTTATAAAAACTTTTCAGTATATTTATCTCTATGAAGCATGAAACTGTTACAGGCTAGGTGGTCTTGCGTTGGGTTCCCGTCCGAGAAGTCTACCTTGTCGCTAAGATTATTTCAGTGTCTATAGTTTAAAGGCCAGTAGATATAACTGTACTCTTTGTTATCTTGTAGGTAATGTGGCATAAGTGTACGCCACTTAGGTCTGGTATCTTGAATGTCCAGAAATCTCGAGAGGACAATGGCTGATTTTTTTTCTTTATCGTTTTTTTTAATACTCCATACGTGTCTTCAATATGAATTTTTATCGTTTTTTTTTAATACTCTATACGTGTCTTCAATATAAATTTTACATTAGCATTATGATCTTAACTTCAAATAATGTTCAGATAAATGGTACCTAGAAAACATTTATTCTTTAAATTTAAAATCATGGAAAGTTTGTAGTAAGAGCCAAATATTATTACCGATTTACCGATTATAGAGACTGCTTATTTTGATACTCAATATTCATTCAAGATTTAATAATCAATTTCGTAAAACCAAAGATAGTAATTCTTTGCAGCACATATATAATAAAAAAAAAATGTATCATCATCATCAGCAGCCATTACTAGTACACTCACTATAAGACAAAAGCCTCTCCTAGCATCCTACACAATCTGATGTTAAGTGAACTCCTTTCTGTGTCACATCCTCTTCATTATAGGTCTTTTCCTTGTATCGAAAAAATTGCTAAGAAAACCACTAAAAATGTTTATCTTTTGAGTACGTTATGTAAACTCACTGCAACATCATAATTCCTCATCTCTGGTTTGCCTCCGTATGTGTGGAAAAAACAGCCACCGCGACACACTCCGCCACTCAGCCCGCGGCGCCGTGTGGGTCTCCGAAGGGTGTGCCTGTCCACCGTTAATCCGCAGGAGACACGTTGGTTCCCCACGGCCATGCAGGTTCCATGACCGACTAACGCCTGTCTGATGGAGGCTCAAATTTACTCTTTCGTTACAAAAACAAAAGGAGAAGGAAGAGGAGGAGGAGGAGGAGGAGGAGGAGTTGGTGGAAGAAGAAGAGGAAGAGGAAGAGGAAAAGGAAAAGGAAGAGGAGGAGCAGGAGTGGGAGGAGGAGGAGGAGGAGGAGGAGGACGAGGACGAGGACGAGGAGGAGGAGGAGGAGGAGGAGGAGGAGGAGGAGGAGGAGGAGGAGGAGGAGGAGGACGAGGAGGACGAGGAGGAGGAGGAGGAGGAGGAGGAGGGCGACAGAAAAAAAAGTCGAGGAAAAATAGAAGAATGAGGAGGACAAACAAAACAGATCGATAAAGAGGAAAATGAGGACAAAAAATGGAGACAACAGGTAGAGGAGCCAAAGAGGACAACATTAGAACATAGTAAAAGGTGGAGGCAGTTTTGTGAGAAATGAAACGATAAAAAAAAACACCCAAAAAAGTAGCAAGGAAACCGAGAATGGAGCCGCGTGGTAGAATAAAGACTGGGGTGGAGGAGGCGCACCAGACAACAACGGACTCCTTAAAACAACTCTGAGCACTGTTGTTGTGATTAGGATTTCCTTCAGTGTGTTCTCTCCTAGGAGCTGTAGTCATTGAGCTATTTCTCTTCGCTCTTTTATATCTTTTCCGTGTTATTTTGCTTTATTACTCTTCTAATTAAGTCACTGTAGAGAAAGAAGTGTAAATATTAGCAACTTTTCAATCCAGTCAGCCAGTTAGGCATATACCCTTTTTAACCTTTTCTAACTTTTTTTTAACCCGAGCAACCAGTTAGACACACCATCTACCACCCAATCAAACAGTCACCCATTCAACCAGTCAGGTACACACCCTCCCACCTATCTATCAGGTCCACCACCCCCAAACCACTCTCACACGCACCCTCCGTCTCAGCCACCCCCACCACAGTACCTACCTACCGTCAGTCAGGCACACCGTCCCACCCAACCAGTCAGTCAAGCATACAAACTCGTAGCACAAGTCTGGCTGCCGTGCACGAAGCATTTTATTTCTCAGGGCGCGGCAGGGATGTAAAGTTGTTGGCTCCTTGTATTACGCGGTCACTCATGTGTAAAATCTCCCTTCACAGATTACCGAGGTGGCGGCTTCCTTGTGCACGGAGGTCACGCATATTTTTTTGGCTTTAACAGTACTGTGGCGCTAGGCAGAGGCATGTAGTGGAGAGGAGAAAGAACGAAGGTATTAGAGGAACCGATTGCGTTCACTATGGAGTCACGCATCGTTTCCTTATGGCGTACTGTGACGATAGGCAGACTCGTGGTAGAGGAGAGGAGAGAGGAGATGGGAATAAAGGGGAAGAGATTGAGTTCATTATGGCTGCTGAATCATGTACTCCTGAAGGGTGTGTAGTGTAAGAAAAGGAAAGGAAGGGAAGGGAAAGGAAAGAAGGAAAAGGAAGGGAAGGGAAGGGAAGGGAAGGGAAATGAAAGGAATGGAAAGGAAAGGAAAGGAAAGGAAAGGAAAGGAAAGGAAAGGAAAGGAAAGGAAAGGATGGAGAGGTTAAGGAAAGTAGAGACGATGAAAGGAAAGGAAAAAAAGGAAGGGAAAGGAAAGGAAGGAAAAGGAAGGAAAATAAAATAAAAGAAAAGGAGAGGAAAGGAAAGGAAAAGAAAGACGAGGTATGAAAAGGAAAAACGGAAAGGAAAAACGGCAAAAGAAAAACAGAGCGAAGGAAAGACGAGAAAGGTGGAGACCCAAGAAAAGATAGGGGAGAGTATAAGAGAGAAAGAGGCAAAAGACCATCAATAAGAATAAATAAAAACTAGAAAAGAATGAAGGATAGGATAGGAATTGCGTTCATTCTGTCTACTGAAACACGTACTACAGAAGCGTGCTGCATTAAGTGTACATGTTGTATTAGCAGAGGCAGAGTATGATTTTTAGGAAGCAGGAAGCGGTTTTCTTCGTGTGCGTATGTGTGTGTGTGTGTGCGTGTGCGTGTGCGTGTGTGTGTGTGTGTGTGTGAGAGAGAGAGAGAGAGAGAGAGAGAGAGAGAGAGAGAGAGAGAGAGAGAGAGAGAGAGAGAGAGAGAGAGAGAGAGAGAGAGAGAGAGAGAGAGAGAGAGAGAGAGAGAGAGAGAGAGAGAGAGAGAGCAAGGAACCCTCGCAATGTGTGTGGGAGAAAGAAGGGACTTTGCTTTCGGTTAACCTGTCGAAAAAGTTTGTTCCCCCAGTCGGCCCAGAAGTGCCGAGGAATAAAGAACTAAGATATTCTCTCTCTCTCTCTCTCTCTCTCTCTCTCTCTCTCTCTATATATATATATATATATATATATATATATATATATATATATATATATATATATATATATATATATATATATATATATATATATATATATATATATATATATATATATATATATATATATATATATATATATATATATATATATATATATATATATATATATATATATATATATATATATATATATATATATATATATATATATATATATATATATATATATATATATATATATATATATATATATATATATATATATCGTCTCATCAGCTCTCCTCCTCATACTGATAGTCTTCTACCTCTTAAATTCCGCCGCAATGTCTCTTCTTTCTATCGATATTTCCACGCTGACTGCTCTTCTGAGCTTGCTAACTGCCTTCCCCTCCCTGACCCCTCCTCACGATGGTTCCTGGAACAATCTTCCTTCATCTGTATTTCCTCCTGCCTACGACTTGAACTCTTTCAAGAGGAGGGTATCAGGACACCTCTCCTCCTGTATTTGATCTTCCTTTCAGCCACCTCTTTTGTTTTACTTTAGGAGCAGCGAGTAGCGGGCTTTTTTTTATTATTGTTTCTTTTTTGTGTCCCTTGAGCTGCCTCCTTTATTGTAAAAAAAAAATATATATATATATATATATATATATATATATATATATATATATATATATATATATATATATATATATATTTATATATATATACACACACATCTCTCTCTCTCTCTCTCTCTCTCTCTCTCTCATTATTTTGATACTTAAAACAAAAAGGTAAGGTAAAGTTGGGAGCATACGCTATAGCTGCGCGTGGCGGCGGTGCTCATTTCCGTCCCGTTGGCCATTTGAGCCTGTGGTGAGAGAGAACCCTTAACCCGACACAGGACCAATGTGACATCCGAGTTACCACAACAACAGTTTACCCTCGTCAGGTTTCCCGAAGTGCCCATTTATCGATCACCCCGAAAGGAAGGATAAACAGCTGGATGGGCTGCATACCGACTGTCCAGGCCGAGATTGGAGCCCAGGCCCGCAGATTCATAGTTAGGAACGCTAACCACTGCACATCGGAGGCGATAAATGGGAACATTGACTGAAAAATATGAGTAAAATCATTTCCTGCCAATGGACTGGGCCATGTAACCCATCATAGACTTTCTCCATCGCTATACAGCCTATCATGCCTCCGTCACGACTTCTGCCTGACTGATCGTTCCACCCAACGATCTCCATCAAGGGATCAAAGTAGGCATGGGGTCATGTCAGTTTGTGCCGGGTTACTAATATGGAGTTGTATGCATGTAGCCGTGGCATGCAGCCCACCCAGGTGTTACGTTCTTTTTTTTTTCCATTTTAGTCTTTCAGCAACTTTCTCACTTTGTTCTCTTGATTTTTGTTGTTTTGTTTCCACTTCAGTCTATTATGAATCTTATCATTCCTTTTTCCTTCTTGTCTTTCTTTTATTTCTCGGTTTCCTTTACAAGTCATTAACAACACCACCCCACCTCAGCGGCTTCACACCTATTTGATCATTGGAGTCTTTCATCAACTTTCTCACCTCTTTCACAATTTCTTGATTTCCTCTACAAATTATTAAACACACGACGCAACACAATTAGGACAAACACCAAATCCACCCAAAATCTACCTCTACTACACCTATATATTTACGAGCGCATACTGTTCATTTAGAAAAATTCTAGAACAGAAGGAATGCTAGAACGGAAGAATACAGAAAGATACAGGAGGCCAGTCAGCATCACCTGAGGATTAGTTATTCACCATCTGCCCTCCTCATCCAGTAATATATATATATATATATATATATATATATATATATATATATATATATATATATATATATATATATATATATATATATATATATATATATATATATATATATATATATATATATATATTTATATTTATATATATATATATATATAGATATATATATATATATATATATATATATATATATATATATATATATATATATATATCTATATATTTTTTTTTTTAAGTCTTTGCCTATTGCGCCGGTAGGCTTCTTCCCGGTGGATCCTGATGGTCGGTCCAAGGCTTCTTCCCGGTGGGGCCTGATGGTCGGCCCAGCCCGTTCCTTGCGCAGGCAAGTGTTTATAGTGGCGCCATCTTGCATTGGCTCATGCTGCCCTCCCGGAGCTCATCTTTAATCCTAGAATCTAGAGTCCGGG
Source organism: Eriocheir sinensis (assembly GCF_024679095.1). Taxonomy (NCBI): domain Eukaryota; kingdom Metazoa; phylum Arthropoda; class Malacostraca; order Decapoda; family Varunidae; genus Eriocheir; species Eriocheir sinensis. The sequence goes on along the minus strand of NC_066523.1, from coordinate 12,225,858 downwards.
TTGATAGGTGGTCTTCCGGACAGCATGTGGGTAGTTTTAAGCCACTCGGCGGCGGCTGAAAAATCCCAGCTTGGTGGCACCGGTCGGGGATTGAACTCGCGTCCTCCTGAACGCGGGGCCGTCTCGCTATCCGTTTAGCCACCGCCTCCCCATTTGAAGATTCCAATCGTATTATTATTACTCAACAAGGCTTCTAAATTTAAGTTAATCAATCATACGACATCCCTCCTAATGCTCTCGAATGATGCCTCTTCTTTTACGTTATGATGTTAACATATACACTCAAAACGCAGATAGTTAAAATAAAATAGCAGGCGCATATCTTTCCCCATCAGACCGACCCATCCTCACGGCAACAACAAATTACCCATATATGCATTCAGCAAAATCCATCCCAAGACTCTCGGGTGGCGTCTCTTCTTTTCCTCTAGAGCCGAAGAAAACACTCGAGACACAAAGACCCAAAGACTGATGGCCACAGTTAACAAAATATCAACACTGACACGTTTTCCGCTACCCTGACCCAAGATCCCCCTGAATTCGGTGCCTCGGTCTCACCCTAAGTCTATTTACACCGCCGACAAGAGGACAGCGGCTCCCTGCAGGCTGAGGCCATGGGAGGGATTAGTCACTCGGCCCGAAGACAGACGCTCCTCGGTCCAAGTCAACAATTAGTCTCGACATTTACAATTCACACAATACATCCTTGAAAAGAAGTCTGCGGGGAAGCCGACTACTGTTCCCTTTGCTCTCTTGGGTTAAAACCGCAGGAAAGAAAGAAAAGATTATTATTATTGGTGGGAACTAAAGGAGGAGTTGAAGGTGAAGCTCGGGGAAAGTCAAGAACGAAGGAGTAATTTTAATTGAGAAAGAAGAAAATGGAAAGATCAACAACTTTCTATTTTCCCTTTGCTCTCACGGCCCGAGTTAGAGGAAAGAAAAAACAGTTGAATTATTTACTGGTAGTAATTAATTGCTTACCAGCTAAGGAGTTAAAGGCAAAGCAACAGAAATTAGAAGAAAAAAAAATCGTGATTTTAACTGAAAAGGAGGAAAGAGAAACGGTCTTCGCTGTCCTTTTTTTTATGATTCGGTTGTTCGTTGTTGGGAATTAAATGTTTGCCTGTGAGGAAATAAAAGGCAAAGCTCCACGAAAACCAAGAAAAAAATAACTTAAGCAGAACAGGAATAAAGAGGAAACGATCCTCACTTTTATAGTCTGTGTTAAGTATACAAATCACAAAGAACTGCACATACACAGACGCTGTCATCTTTTATCGATAATGTATAAAAAGAAGCGGAGGTGCGGCGGACTATTACACGCTCACCAATAAACTCCCGTAAACCTTATGGCGTGTGTTTGCCTTTCCTGCTTGAGCCAAGAGAAACGAGCCCAACAAAGCCCCGATATGCTTAAAACGCTAGAGGGGAAAGCTGATCGCACCGCGAGACACATTCCCACAGTCTGGAGCGCTGCGCACACAGAAGGGTGTTTGGTGTGAAGTAATTCTTCTCGGAGCAAAACATCCTCAATCCCTTTGGGGTAAGGCGAGCTGAAAGTTCAGATTCACCTCTTGAGTCCCCATTCATTCCTTTTCATTCAACGTTACATGTAACGGTAACGAGTAAACGAAATGATGCGAAAATGTACTACACTGTGGACATTTTCACCACCAAGCGAACTTCCTTACAAAGTTCGGGTAACTGTACCCAGCCTCTTTACCCTGGCTCCTGACTGTCCAAAAACACCTGAAACAAAAGTAAAGCCTCGGCCTCCCATGTAAGGACTTCTCTCTTTCTTTCTCTCACTTTTTTTTTCTCTCTCTCTTCCTGCGCATAACAACCGCGAGAAGCCGACCACCGGTGAACACTCGCCCGCCATGACGCCTGTGTCTCCTTTGGGTTCTGTGGCACCGCACTGGACCGCCTCTCCGACCCCCGTGACGCAACGATAAACGCTGTGACAGGGACCGCCTCGACGCTCTTCAGCCCCTCCGTAGTGAGACCTGGTGGGCGGAGTATTGAGGGGGTCTTCTCTTCTTTCCTCAATGAAGGTCTTCCTCCCTCTAGACACCAATACCGCCCAGGCCGCTGTTTCTGCCGAGTCAGGTAAAGAGGAGCAAGAAGGAATGAAATGTCGCGGCACGGGAGATGTACATGCCTGGCTTGAGGTATTCACCTGTCCATATGGCTAGCACATCGTCACTTCCAAACACCGAGACAGAAAGCCAGGTCACACAGAGGACACGTGTTGCTTCTCGTTTACATACTAGGAACTATTGATTTTCCCCACAGCAAAGACAGCATCAAGTAACTCTGGCCAGGTCACGTACTCAGTGAGATCGGATGAAGCGCCTATAATAAGATAGATGACCTCTCAGATAAGCCAATGATGTCAACGCGAACCATTTAAAGTGACAGGAAGAGACTCGATTCGTATAAATTAGCATAACCACACTAATGAATCGTCTTGTTTAATGCGATAAAATAAATAACATTAGGGTCATCCTGAACTAAAAATCCAAATCAGAAAATAAAGAAAACATCCATGCAACAAACCATAAATTGTGAAAATGGTGTGTGTGTGTGTGTGTGTGTGTGTGTGTGTGTGTGTGTTAAGGTAGCAACAATCTTATACCGACTGCCGGACAACCAGCCAACCAACCCCTCGGCCGCTGACCCTCCCGTTACCCTTCGTCCCGGGGCGGAGTGACCACCTCGTGACTCCCTCCCGCAGAGCCGCTAAAGATTTCGGACTCACATCCTCAGACTTTAACGCCCTCACACCTTTACACCCTTACTCCTGACTCACGCCCTTACACCTGACTCACGCTCTCACATCTGACTCACGCTTGATACCTAACCCTCACTCCCGCGCACAGGTGAACAGAAAACTCTAACCTGAACGTGAATCAAGGATGTCCCGAGGTGAACCATTCCTTAATAGACCTGTGTGTGTGTGTGTGTGTGTGTGTGTGTGTGTGTGTGTGTGTGTGTGTGTGTGTGTGTTTCGTCTTGGTCTCGCTTGGACAAAGATTCAAGTGCAAGGTGCTGAAAAAAAGTGCATATGAAGGGGGGTCTTGAGAGCAGCTTGCAAACACCTTGAGAGAGAGAGAGAGAGAGAGAGAGAGAGAGAGAGAGAGAGAGAGAGAGAGAGAGAGAGAGAGAGAGAGAGAGAGAGAGAATTAAATACGCACACATACAAATAGATACAGTATTATAGACAGAAGGATAGATAGATACCAGTCAAAACAGATAATGAGGAAGGAAAGGAACAAAACGCTCTCATTAATTATTGCAACGCAAATTTTAGAATGAACCAACACAACATTATGTCTGCAACACATCCAATACGTATATGCCATTCGAAGCCTTATACGTGGGTCATGCATTCAGTCATGCAGCACCGCGTCAATGTTTCCCTTTGTCCCTTTAAGGCGGTGAAACATGAATATTAAAGCTAGGTTCGAATGCGGACTTATGTGCCGTGATAAGTCAGGGGTGTTTTGGTAGCGGTGGCGGTTGTGGTACTGGTGCTGATGATGGTGGAGGTCGTGGTGGTGGTGGTCAGTGGTGGTGGGGGTGGGGGTGATCAGTAGTGGTGGTGGGGGTGGGGGTGGTGGTGGGGGTCAGTGGGGGTTGTCAGTGGGGGTGGGGGTGGTCAGTGGGAGTGGGGATGGTCAGTGGGGGTGGGGGTGGTCAGTGGGAGTGGGGATGGTCAGTGGGGGTGGGGGTGATCAGTGGTGGTGGTGTTTCTGCTTCTTTAAGACTGTTTAGGGTTCGTACTCAGCACCTCTCAGCCCGCTCAACAAACAAGCAGCGGGTCAAGGGTGCTGCTGATGCTGCCGGTACGGGTATTTTTGTGCGTCCGGCTCCGAAATAAAATAGCGAGCCGCTGTGTGCAAATATTACAAAAGAAGAAGGGGAGGGAAAGAGAAAAGAAAAGAGGTCACAGTTCCCCGACGCTGACCTGGCGTGGAATGCATGGTGGCTGGGAGGAGGGAGGGGGGGGAGCAGCGGACCTGGTCCTGTTACCGGCAAACAGGACCACCAGGAAATGTGTTTTTTTCCCGGCCACCGTCTTGACCTCCTGCTCTTTTTTTTTTCTCCTCTTTCTCTCTTCCTCAAAAGAACGGCCTTAATCTTCACATGAGCCTCCGAGGACCACATCGAAGCTGCCACGCGGAGACCGACTGGCCTTCTATAGTGTTCTTATTCAGCCAACAGTAATCCCTTGTGTGTTTATGGTCTACTTGGCAAGTATCGTCAAAAAAATATTTGTTCCGTAGAATCTGCCGAATGAGCCAGTATGCTATCAAATATTACTCGCCTTATGCAGGACACCTGAAAAGAAATAAAGGTCGGAGTGTGTGTTATAGCTGCGCGTTCTGTCGGTGCTCACTTCCTTCACCTCAGCCTCTGAGCCCCTGAGACTTTGGACAAGTTACCACAGTGAGATGGATACATTTATCTATCGCTGGACCATTAAAGAATAATTGCATACTGCATATGATCGTATGTCTGGAAAGATATGAAGTTTCGTATACATAGTATACAATAATTAAAACCATGGTCAGAGACACGTTAGTCCTCGTCGACAGACCGACTTGGTCGGCTCAGCTGACGTCAGCCGACAGAGTTGGTCTGTCGGCACCCTGCTAAGGGCAGCCATTGGCAAAGGTTTGTGCTCCTCCCTACAGGGAGGGAGCAATCTTTGAACAATAATATATAACCATGGCTGCATGTCTACTCCCACACTATGCATTACGTAAGATAAGCTAAACCGCAATCAATCTTATACAAATAAATAAAGATTGACACAAAAGGCACATGGTTTTGTGCACAGACGTATACAAGAGCAGGTAAAGAAAAAGGAAAACAAGTCACAGACAACTTGGTAAAGCTGCATAACATGTAGCTATATGAAAGTTGAATATTGGGTCGCTAATATAGAATCGTTTTCCTCAGGACAAAATTAACTGAACCGGGAAAAAGAGAAGTGCATCATAAAAAAATCAGTAACTAAAGGTGATCCTCAGGCGGTTGAGCTCCTGACCGTGCAGAGTCCATTGACTGTTGAAAGTTCGGCCAATATCAAAATCTAGTTTGGCTTTATGAACTGCCTTCAAGACCCAATGACAAACTTCTTGATATTACTGCATTCCGTGCAACTCGTCCATTGTTTATTTATATGTGCTCTGGAGGTGGCGACCCAGTAAATGGAGTCCTGCGTACCATTACTGGGTGGGCTGGGTCACGATCCGTTCTTTGAAGAACCCTGCTCTAGACTGTGGATGGGCAATAGGTTAAGTTAACAGTGAAAAAGACGCGGTGCCAACGTTACTAATCCACTTGGTAAAAAAATAAATCAGAGGTAGAAAGTAAGTGAGTCAGCCCCTAAACCTACTCATATTCTTTAAACCCGCGTCTAAGAAAACGGAATATCGGGCAGAGTCGAGGACCAACCAAAAGAAAACGTGAGTCGTCACATCTATTCCTTGTGGCCTCTCTACCAAACATGCTGGAAAAGGTAGTAGAAACACTGCAAGGAAAAGTAGGTAAACTTCACCATGACCATGACCGGGTAACACAACGTACAGGTACCCGCACCCTCGCCGTTTCAACATTTCACATAAAGCAGCTTCACTGTACGATGATGGCTACCCCCACCCCTCCAACCGCACTTACCGATATCATTGGTACTAATCTATTCAATCAAACTTTTCATAAGTTCATATATATAATATGGAAATCATATTAGTATCTACTTTTCATTATAAGTATGTTTATTCCGGTGACTTTTACAACACGGGCAGCCACATAACGGCTGTCATTTCATCATAACGTTGCCGCTACAAGGGCATGACGAGGAAAGGGAGTAAGAATTGGCGAGAGGTGCCGGTAACAGGTGACATCAGGTGTTAACAGGCATGCTGGAGTAGACACAGGAGGGGTGCACGGTGTTGTGGTGGTGCTGAACACTGAACAGTGCGAGTAAAGTACTTCTACCCAAATCAAGTCGAGGTTATACATTAAATCACAACGAGTTTTGAGCCTGCCTGATGAACCATACAAGGGGAACAGTATTTAGATTGAGTGTGTGTGGGCAAGAGTTTAATAGTGCTGTTGGTGTACAGTCACAGTGAGAGTAAAGTTACACTCCACCCCAAACTTATTATAGTTCGAGTACTGACTCTGCCTCACGAAACACTCAAGGGACAGTACTACTTAACTATTAGAGGTGAGAAGCGGGGTAATGAACGCATCGTGTAGTGGTGGGGTTGCACTATGCATCGTCACACACTCAAAAGAAAAATATTTAGTTTCCAACGCTGTACGAGCTGTTCAGGCCAGTAGGAGTCAGACGAGACGGTTAGTCACACCCTATTGAGTCGAATCGAATACAGAAAAACATATAAACCATTTGGTCAGACATCGTGAGTTCACTGAGAAATACATCGCCACATCCTTTTCATACTCATTCACCAATACTATGCTGAAGACATCACTCAGACTGCATATATAATTCTTCAAATTAAAAATAAGAGCATACCACGAAAATGTTGAGCCTTTTCATCTTACTCCACTGACGCATCTGAAGACTGTTTGTCACCATCAAGAGTTTGCTTTGTCACGTCTTCTCTTATTATGATGATGAAATATGAACAATTACATGGGCGCCTTAGCAAGTTCGGAAATACATTATCAAACACTCCGAAGTCCAGTTCTTTGGGTGTTCCTCTGATGTACTCACACTGTTTATGATCTCCTTTTACGCCACACACGCAAACGCACTCACAAAGAAACACGCACGACGGTTACGCCAAGCTCTGAGATAATATGTGTGTCCCGGCTGTCTAACACCTGACGAGATACTGACAACCGTGACTCACTGGGGGCTCATTCTGTATGATCGAAACAGGGCCGAACTGATTCATTTCAAATTATACTGGTGTCTCGATTCGCCTCGTATGAAGTGAGCGCGGATAATCGAGACAGCCGAGTGGTAAAGGTCAATACATAGCTATTTACTCCAAATTTTTCCTATACTCTATATGATTTTTGTACAACAGGTGGTTTGAGAGATGAAGGCTGGGAGTAATTATAGTGAGGAAAAAAAAAAGGAGGGAGAGAGGGAAGGTGGAAGTAAGAAAAGGAATGTTGGAGGGAGGGAGGGAGGGAGGGATAGTAATGGAGAAGCCGAGGCGAGTGACAAGCACGGGATAGCGAGTAGTGTGGAATGTTTATGTGGGTAGAGGCAAAAACTTCGCATTCTCTCTCTCTCTCTCTCTCTCTCTCTCTCTCTCTCTCTCTCTCTCTCTCTCTCTCTCTCTCTCTCTCTGTGTGTGTGTGTGTGTGTGTGTGTGTGTGTGTGTGCGGCGCCGCCGCCACAAAGGACAGGTGATCGCCCTCCACAACCATGCACAGGCAGTTCACACTGTCCAGGTAATCAACGTTCACCTTGGTGCGCCAGGCAGGCGGGGCGTCGGGTTCACCCATGGAGGGTCACCAGCCTGGTAGGACGTTCCCTTGGGCGCCGCGAGCGGGATGGCCAGCGCCGCCTCCCTCCCTCCCGGCGGACATAGCGCTGCGCGTCGCCATGTGTCAGGGGCCAATGTGTGGCGGAAATGCACGGCGAAAGTTCACTAGTCGCTTTGATATATTCCTTACTATAATCTCTCTCTCTCTCTCTCTCTCTCTCTCTCTCTCTCTCTCTCTCTCTCTCTCTCTCTCTCTCTCTCATCAGGAAAAACTCTTGGATGTCGTAAATTCAGCGTCCCAGTCGAAAGGAATTTCCCAGACAACTTTGGTAACTCTGGTTCTGTAGTAAGTCACTTACAAAATGTCAAACTGGCAATATGATCTTTGACGTGGCATTGGAATGTTTCCAACATTAAATCAAACTTGCGTAATCCTGTAAAAACTAAGTGAAAAATAAAAAAATGTTTTAGTGTGCATAGTGCGTCTCCATTAGTCTTCGGTTTTCTTGTGTGGGACAGACGGACACATATTCTTTCTTTAGTCGTGATCATTTTCCATTTTTCTGCTTCACTCCCCCGATGAGGCTTCATTTTATTTGTGTGCCGACCATGTATAGTTTAAAAAATAAATAAAGTAGATACCACTGTGATCACCAACAAACCCTCGGCCTTCTAGAATCACACTTTCGATCACACATTCGTCAACATCATCGTAAATAGACGTGGTGCAAAACCCGCCTTGTCACCGTCCCGGGAAGGCCGCGGAGGCTGACGTGTAAGGGTTACGTTCGCTTATTTACATAATTACCTTTCCATTACAAACCCAAATATAAGGAAGGTTTGAATATCCTTGACCCTGACCCAGCCCCGGGCCCGGCGGGTGATGGGCGGGTGGTCATTGGTCAGGGCGATGCTGATGAATGTTGACTGAGGATGTTTGCTTTCCGTTCACCACTCCCCTCCACCTAGCTTCCCCGTTCTCCCTCGTCTCACCTCTAACGCAGCTTTTCCACAAGTAACCAATATGTACTTTCAGGTAGGAGTGATTTTTTCTTCATCATCATTCCAAAAGTTTCACTAACCTCAAAATTGGGTGAAAAAAACTGAAATGGCCATTAGCGAAACGCCACCTGCTGCCACAAACCTGATCACAGCGGAACGATCTCCTTCAAACTTGAAGCCACATGACGAGTTTTAGCACACTTCAAAGCCTTCAGTGCTGTACAACCTCACAGCTTCCATCCTGAAAGTGTGTGTGGCCAGCACCAACCCACCGACCACCAACTCCGAGCCATTGAGCTGCCCGTGTAATGTTTAGCTGCCTTTCTTGCGTATCTTTCTGAGGTAGGCATAACGAGATGATAACACTGCTTGTTTAACCAGCTTTTTGAGTACACAGATGCACCCGATTCAGAGTACACAGAAACTTGTATGCATGCATTCAAGCGCTCTCTCTCTCTCTCTCTCTCTCTCTCTCTCTCTCTCTCTCTCTCTCTCTCTCTCTCTCTCTCTCTCTCTCTCTCTCTCGCAACCACACACACACACACAAGCACCTTTCTGCATACTCCTATGTTTTTTTTCTTCTTTATAATATGTTAAAAGATAAACACTGAGCAAAAAGAGGCTCAGCAAACACTGCAACAACGTAGTGCGTGTTGGTGGACATGCCCGCTGTGTTGTCCTTAACTCATCCGTGAGACTCACAGGTTGTGTAGATAAACAATAACTGCTTGTCGCTGCACCTGAAAGATCATACATTCATTGTACCAAAGTTAAATGTAAGCACGATCGCGCGTGCGAGGGGGAAGGGGGGGGTTAGGACGTAAATATACGGATATTTTTACCCTTTTTTTTTTTTTTTCATTCGAGCGAAATTTATTTCCCTGTTAAATTCAGAAAAAGAAGTAGCCAAAAGGAGATGAGTTATTTAGGGGAGAGCACCACTTGCCCCCGAGCAAGGTCATCCTCGGGAATGGCTAAACGATGTCAGTTCCCGCCATAGTGCTAGTCGTGTTGTGGTCGTGTGGCGCTGATATGCATTACAGGCGCCTGTCTCTCACTCTGTCTTTTCATATGCAGGTCACTGTAGGTGCGTAACGAAATAAAGGGTAGTCACACCGGGAGAAAAGTTACCATACCTAAGATAATTTAGAACACATGTAACTCCTATGCAGGTGTATTAAAATGTAGTTATAAAATACCATTGAGTGTATCTCAATCAAACTCTTAAATCTCAATTTATGTCATCTGGATGCAATTAGAAAGGCAAAGAAAACAAGTACGTTTGCCCACACAGTGGGGTCTGGACTCCAAGCAAACAGCGGGACTCGACCAGTCCTCCCCACGACAAAAGTAACTTTCCGAGCACACAAAATTTGCTTCACTGCTGACTTACTTTCGTCCTCCTTAGAGGTCGGTGGCCCCGTCGCCCCTACCTCAAGGTCTTGCCCGATGAACATGCACTCCGCCGAGAATATTCTGAACCTTGAGTACCCCCATTTTTCCCTTCATCTCTCATACAAAGGCATTTGGGCAGAGCTAGAAGCACCTAATGACTGCTTTGCGTCGGCTAGTAGCACAGCAGAGACATGCCTCAAGAAGAGAAAAGTACATCAGTAAAAACTGAATTGCCAGCCTGGCCTGAAATATACCTGAGCTGTATTTCTTTTCCTCCACTGACGCGGGCAGCCAAGCGAGGGTGTCCCTGAGCCATTGTTCATCTTAAGACTCGCTAAGTCCCGGCCCGGCGCGGCCCACCTGGGCAAATGTTGACCTGCTGGTGGCTCCACCGGGCACACGGACGCACAGAAGGGGGAGGGGGAGAGGCAGCAAAGTTTCAAGGGCGCCGCGTGTGTCCACCGTGAGAGGATAAATACTTATTGAGGAGCTTTTGGAAGGAGTCACAAAAAGGCAACGTTATGCGAGCACGTACACCTGTCAGTTAGTGTGTGTGTGTGTGTGTGTGTGTGTGTGTGTGTGTGTGTGTGTACTGACGGCTGACATCCCTAGCCACCCACCTATCCCCGCCCTCACACACTATCGCCCCCCGGCACGCCCTTTCCCTCCCCTTCTATCAGCATCCTCCTTTCTCATCCTTGCTCAATCCTCATAGAATTCGTTTCGGCAGATCACCGATAACCTTCAAACTTCATTCACGTAGACAGCGCACTGTGAGAGGCTTTTGTTCTGGCCGTATCCACAGATCCAACAAGTAATTTGTCGAGGAAAAATATCCTTGATGGCAGAAAGAGTTTGAATATACCATTGAGCGTTATGAAAAAAAAATTGCATTTACATAACAAATAATTTTTCAATCAACAACATCCTTGATAAGAGAGAGAGAATGAATGGAGTATTGAGCGCTGTAAAAAAAATAGTTACACGGTAAATGTTTTAGTGAAGAATTTTCTTTTATCTATGACTGTCAAATATTACAATGGGACTTAACTGATATTTGTTGAAGCCATCACCACAACGAAAGCTAACACCTTCCCTTGACCCCCGGCCATTAATGATACACACACCTACACAAGCACATGCAATTACGTAGTCTCTGGGTCACGGCTTTGTTCCCCTAACCTGCAGCTCCCTTGTGGAGACTTGCGTCAGAGGATGACTAGATTATTTTTTTCATTAACCAAGATTATTGTCAAATTACTATTTATTAATGCATGAGATGCATCAGAAAACGCTTTGATAAATAATTATTTGACACTCAAGTCATAGATGATTTTCTTTTCTTTTTTTTTCTTTTTTGTAAAAACTCCAATTTGAGATGCTGTGGTTTAAAGCAAAACTAATATACAGCATTATACATTATGAATAAAAAAAATATGATACGTGACTTTATCTCCGCCAGCAACTCATCATGGAAGTGTGTGTGTGTGTGTGTGTGTGTGTGTGTGTGTGTGTGTGTGTGTGTAAGACCCCGTCCCTTGGTTGCGCTTTTTAATACTCTCACGAGGATCAACATGGATGTGACCTTGGGCCGTCTAGCTCCTCCCCCCCCCCCCCACACCCCCTCGCCTGAGCACCAAGCAGGCACGAAAAGAGTGACCACACCCTCCAACACCCTCCGCCACTACCCAACACACTCCACTACCCTCCGCAACCACCCAACACCCTCCACTACCATTCACCACCTTCCATCACCACCCAACACCCTTCACCACCCTCCACCCCCTGCAACCCTTGTCTCTATTAGCTGCCCTCCCCAACTTCTCATTCCATACAGACAGCAGCAAGAGTCCCGACCACATCACTATTAAACCTTCGTCAGATAACATCCTACCGCCGCAATGCAATACCTTGTTATAATCTTAAGCTCAGGCTGCCTTAGGTGATCCCATGTCATATTCTCTTCAGTATAAAAAAACGGGAAAAGTAACTAATTGAGGTGACGAAGAAACATGAAAAATGCAAGTTAATTTGAGGGAAGCATGGACTGGGAGCTCATCTCAAACCTCATCTCTCCTCCTCCTCCTCCTCCTCCTCCTCCGCCTCCGCCACCGCCTCCGCCTCCTCCTCCTCCTCCTCCTCCTCCTCCTCCTCCACCACACTTATGTCCCTCCCCCCCTTTGTGCTGGCTGTGGCGAAGTGGCGTCCATAACGTGATATACCACAACGCCGGCAAGCCATGAGACAATGCAAACACGAGAGGAAAAATAAAGCACAGCAGGCAAAAAAAATTAGGACCTCCATTATGCATCGTGAGTTTGTTCAGTGACTCGCATTAGGACCCCGATGGCCGAGTCTGTGTTGCATGCATTATTAAGCGAGGGAATTAAACGAGTGGACACCGGCGGCCTTCATGCAGAACCTCAGCTAGACGAGTACCGCCTCCCTCTCTCTATACATATCCCCCTCTCGCTCTCACTTTCTATATCTCTCTTCCCTTGCAGTATAAGGCGATAGCGGTGATGGTGGTGGTGGGAAAGGGAGAGTATCGCATCGCCTCTACTCAACGCCGTACTGTGGGGCTTTTCTTCCACTTTAAGGAGAATCACAAGCTGACTCATTCTCTTCATCTCATTTCTCAACTCCCCTCTTCACTATCATTACACAGACTTTCTCCTCCCAATCCCTCGTTTTTTTTCTCTTCCTTTCTCTTACACATTCTTCCCTCGCATCGCCGCAAGCTTACTCATCCTCTTCATCTCATTTCTCATCTCCCTCCATTTTTCACTATCACTACATGTACTTTCCCCGCCCCAATCTCATTTTTTTCTTTTCTTTCTTTATCTCCCACACGCACATCCTTCCCTCCGTCCATCGTGAGAACGTTTCCCTGTCCCTGAGGCCGAACACCGCACGATAGAGTAGATTTTTTTTTGCTCCTCTCGTCCACTTTATCTCGTATA
>NC_066523.1:12190517-12208017 GCF_024679095.1 Eriocheir sinensis | reverse complement strand
ACAGATAAACTGAAAAACGGACAAACGAACTAACGAACCAACGGGCAAATGGACAAAGGAACATACGGACATATGGACACACGGACAAACACAGAAATGGACACCTTACGACGCACAGGTGTTCCGCAGGTGTTGGCGGGACACGTGTTGGAGGCAGCAGCGATCTCAGTGGGAAGGCGTCATCTGGTGTTTGTGTCGCCGGTGATGTAGCACAACGCGAGGCATATTCTCTCGCACTCTCCTCCCCTCCACCTGTCTTTCTGGCACATCCTGTTTTCAAGCGTCGCTCTGAATATTAAAGAGAAGCAATTGAGCTGAATAATGCTGAAGGTCGGAAGTCTTTTGCTGTCGTGTGTGCCATGTTTTGTTAATCCGCTCTCGTGCGTTTAGACTACGAACCCTTTTTCTTTATAAATGTTACGACTTCCCACGTACGCCATCATTAACTCTCACGAAGACTTCCCTTACCTTTCGTACCCTCACGGAAATACCAAGAACCTGCCAGGCTACAAGAGATAAACAAGGCGTCTTCCCTATATATACAGTGCAATTAGTATCCTTCCCTACGCCGCCCGGGACCCCCTGGCACCATTCACCCCCGGGCACCTCACACCTGCCCGCCATCACACCCGGCAGCGTGGACACGTTCCTCTACTGATTACACCAATCATGAGCTGACGACCATGTGACAACGCAAATAGAGGGTTGAGACAAGGTATCAAACAAATGCTTTAACTTAAAACTAATGAACTAATGAACGATGGTCGTATCTATTAATTAACACCGATTATGAACTAACTACCATGTGACATCGCAAAAAAGGAATGAGACGAGTTAATTATTGAACAAAACCAAGAAACTAAAAATATTATCTACTTATTTATCTCTTGGGCATTTCCCTCTGTCTTCTTTCATATCGGGAAGCGTGTGGCGGAGGTTTTATTATTGCTTTACCTACGTTACCGTAAAAAATAATAAATAACAATCCAACAGTCGAAAGAGGACAAAGAAAGGGCGTTTGAACCCTCACCGTCGCTGATCATCCACTGCAGGAGTGAAGCTTCATGCTATTTTTTCCGTCCTTCAACAATCGAGACAAATTAGTTCTTACTTTACCTGGCATGGAGGCGGCGGCCGAGGAAGAGATGAGGCAGCAAGATGATACTGGCGCCCACTTGTTCACCAAGTTTCCTTAATAACTATTGGAGTGATGATAATAATAAAGGTGTCTTAATTCACGTCTTTGCTCGCCACTATTGGTGAAACCATACTTTTTCATAACCATTTTGGCGATATTTGCCACACCTTATTTTCACTAGGTTGATTAAAACATACTTCCTGGTAGCCGCTTTAACGTATTTGCTACACTTTTTTCAGTTACTGGCCTTTTTTTTCTTCTTTTTTTTCATTTTTCCTGGCAAAGTGGTTCTTCACGCCATAGCAGTTTCCTCCCTGAGTGTCCCGGACTGCCTGAAAAGAAAGAAAGATATAATGTTTTAATTAAATAAAATTCCTTAGTGAATGACGTCCACACACATACTGTTTGTCCCCAGGGTGAGGGAACAGCCACACAACAACATTTTTCCTCTACTGACCCCTCTAGCGACGCACCTTGGCGCTTGCTGCTCCCCCCCCCACCCACCCCGACCACATACATCACGATGATCACGGCATTCACTCTCACCCTCAGCCATCTCAATACGCGACCATGCTCCATATAAGCGTGGTATTGTTGCTCGCCCTCAACCACTCCATCCTACGAGGCTTCCCGTCGGCGTCCCGCTAAGCTCGCATTTGCATCCCGCGATCTTTTGACAGTTCAGTTTGATTAATTGTTATCTCTGTGTACGTCTTCACCTCCGAGTGTCAAGGGCTGGGCGGCCTATAAAGTAGAGCATAAATCAGTTTATGCGGAGTAGACTTGCATCACATGGAACACTTGCTGCCCATAGGAGCTCTTCAGACTATGTAACTTTAATTTAGAGTTACTGCTACTTCATAATTTTTCTTTCTATATTGTTATTATTTGTTTTACTTTATGAGGCCACAGACGAAAAAAAATGAATATATGTGAAATACCTATTAGAGGTATTGTATCTGCTTCTGCTATAATTTCTTTTTTTACGCCAAAAGTACCTAAAAGTTCTGTCCCCTTCGCAGGGTTGTGACGGCGCTGGTGGTGGTGGTGGTGACGCTGACGGCCTGCCGCGAAATTGAGGCCTTCTCCTTCGGGCGACTCTTCCCTGCTTCGCGGCGCGGCGTCCGGGGATCACTCCTCTCCAGCTTTGCTAACAGCAGAGTTTCGTCTGGTTCCCTGAAAGACGTGATGAAGCAGGCTATCATGAAGACCAACCCGCCCAAGCACAGCAGCAGCATCAGGCCGGAAGCGGTGAAGCACGAGGTGAGACAGGAAGCCTTCAAAGAGAACAAGGACGCCAAGGATAAGGTGAAGGTGAGACACGCAACGGTGCATCCCATGACAGGGTGGTTATACCGTTTAAAGTTTTCCGTCAAGTACTCATGATTGCTTGGAAATGAAGTAATTACTTTCTAGTAAGGCACTGCCATCATTACGTGTCACGCGAAGTATTCTCATTGCAATGTGTTTATAGATAAAATGAATTAAAAATATTTTTCAGGGAACAGTTTCAAGCGTGTAGTTCACAAAGGTTAGATCTTCGAATTATGCAACAGTCATGTTCTTAAATTTAATGCGATATTATCAAATTAAATGAGAATTACTGTATACGTTACGAATGCTTCATTAATATAAACATTACATCCTTACTCATTTACAATGTAAATCATTCACACACACACACACACACACACACACACACACACACACACACACACACACACCACTCTGATAGCTCAGTCGGTTATAGCTCCGTGCTGCCAGGCTTCGCGGCCTGACAGAGAGGTTCGAGCCCCGCTCAGATCGGTATTTTTCCGTTGACAAGGAGTTGTTACTGTTCCCCCTTGAGCAAGGGGGATGGGGTGTGTGGTGTGTGAGGTCCTGACAGTGCTCAGAGGTCAACTATAATGAGCTTGCTCTTACCGGGAGAGTACTTGCTGGCGATTGCAATTCCACACACACACACACACACACACACACACACACACACACACACACACACACACACACACAATCAAAGAAACAATGAACTCACGCTCAACCCTTTCCTTACAGACGCAGCCTCAGATCTACAAGACGCCATTTTCAGCCACACACGCCCAACGAACGCCAACCACCACCACCACCACTACCCAGGCACCTACCACCACCACCACCACCACCACCCAGACCCCGCCAGCCATCCCACTCACCGACTCCCCGATCTACTATATCCGCCTGCCCCCGCGGCCCTACGTCTACATGCCTGGCCTTGGTTACGTCTCACCGAACCGCAACCGCTTCAACTTCCTTCGTCCAAACGTCAACTTCGTCAACAACGGCAAACCCTCCAGCGTGTTCCACTTCAAGGCCCCCTCCACGCCGGGACACCACATCCCTCCACCCACTGCAACCACCCCGACCACCACCACGACTACCACGACCACCACCACGACGCCTCCGCCCACCACCACTATCAAGCCAACGACGACCTTGAAGCCAAGTCTCATCACGTGGCTCACAGGTCCTTGGTTCTTCAACGGACGACCCTCCAATCTGTTCATCTACCGTTCCCCCTACAACCCCTCCCACCTGGACAAGTTGCATCAGACCTACAAAAAACCGGAAGTCTACGCCAAGTAAGGGGAGCGTGGAGTGCCTTCTATGCGAACTCGACGGACCATGCACACCACCAAGACGACTCAAGGACGGCGTCACTGTTGAGGAGGATGTTATAGTATTGATTTTTTTTTTTTTTTCGCAAACGACTGACAAACGAAATTAGTACCCAATGTATATTACACTGTCTCTTTTTACTTCCTCTTTTACTTACTCAACGGTGCATGAAGATGACTTTTCTGTGGAGACTTGTGTTAGAGCGTTGATATGAATAATGATCTTGCAAACGACTGATAAACGTGATAGATGTCCATTTAAAATAGTAGTGTACTTCTCCTTCATATACTGACTCAGCAGACCACGAAAATGACTCAAGGACGGACATTTATGTTGAGGACTCTTATGCCACTGATACTGAATTATGATATTGTATATGACCGAAAAGCGCGATTAAGGTCATTAAGAAATAGCAGTGTACGTTTTCCTCTGTTCGGTTTTACATTTTCATAAAAAGAAATATATAATGGATAGATTCATCTAATTTCCATTAATTATACATCTGCCGAAAACGTGCTACAAGAGAGGGGGAATATCTAATATTATTCGATTTCAGATCAAAAATGTATAGTAAAGTTACTGATATACTCGTCTTAATGTCCACTATTTCTCTTCTTCGAAAACGTGTTACAATAGGACGTGAAGGTTGTTATTTCAAGCCGTTATTCTTGGTCACGTCGTTGTGTTCACTCTAAACACACAGCGTCGGAGTCACCGAGGCGAGAGTGTGCAGAAGTGTTGCCAATACCCAGACGACGGCGGGAGGACAGACGAAGAGAGTGGGATACTATACATACATACATATTATTTATTTGCCGCATATAATACACTTGTATGCACGACGATGAGCCATATTTGTTCCTTAGTGTTCCTGGTAGATGAGAAGCGTTTCCCGGGGGTCGGATGTACTGTGATCAGTTATGTAATGTTTGTTTGCTTGTTTGTTTGTTTGTTTGTTTATTTGTATGTTTGATTGTTTGTTTGGCTGTATGTCTGTTTGCGTGTGTCTGTTTGTATTTTCCGCTCCTAGAGTGGCTTCCTGTGGTGCTTCCGTCGGTGAGCAGCTTTTTGGGCCTGTAAGG
Organism: Eriocheir sinensis; assembly: GCF_024679095.1. Classification (NCBI taxonomy): domain Eukaryota; kingdom Metazoa; phylum Arthropoda; class Malacostraca; order Decapoda; family Varunidae; genus Eriocheir; species Eriocheir sinensis. The sequence goes on along the minus strand of NC_066523.1, from coordinate 12,203,142 downwards.
GGGGTGAGGGTGGTGAGGGGGAGTAGTCCTGGAAAGCCGTGCACGGCCTGAGGGTCTGTTATGAGAGGCAGGTCGTTCTGTCTGGCTCTGTCCGCTCACACCTTGGCCGGGGTTGCTGCTGCTATAATGCCTCACACACACACATTGTTTTACCGCCCCCTCGTTGATTCTACGTCGCCAATTTGTACGCATTGCTCCAATTAGTTCTTATATCAGAGAATACTATGTTTAAATGTTCTAGCAAACTGAACCGATGTATAAAGCTAAAATATCTGCAAAATAAAGGTTGATGATCAAATATTACATTAAACGCTATTATATTTTCATACTTCTGCTTAATTTTTCTACGTAATTTTTTGTTCTTTCTCTCCCTCTCTCCCTCTCTCACTGATGTGAATACTGATAGGAAATATGTATGCAAACTGGCGGACACACCCTACTTAGAAACTGCAATGGCGGTGTTTACAAGGGAGCCGGAGAGTAATTCATCGCAGTTTGTTACGAAAAGTATATATATATATATATATATATATATATATATATATATATATATATATATATATATATATATATATATATATATATATATATATATATATATATATTTATGTGATTATGTGGTAAACAGATACAGTAGTGCAAATGCTTCGATGTTTTCCTTTTTTTTTACTTTGCCTCTTTGCGTGTGTGTGTGTGTGTGTGTGTGTGTGTGTGTGTGTGTGTGTGTCAGATACATATTGTCTTTTTATATGATTATTCTAGTAGCCTTATTGAAATCTTATCGGAGAATGTAATAATTATGTTATTAATTTTATGCTTTGTTACTCTATATATTTGTAAATAGTTGTTAATTGTTTTGTTACGTTTGAACCTTGCAGAGCTTTGGCTTCCATTGTGTTGTTTTCTTGTTGTTTCCTCTTGTTCACCCGCCTCTCGCCGGATGCGTTGTGATGACCCTAAGAATAAAAAGCCTTGATATACATTCCTTTTTTCTCTCCAACATAGTCTTCAGTCCTTGATTCCTGCACCGCCTTGGGCCTCGGTGTGCTGGAGGCGGCGTGAGGAAGCTGTCGACCTTCATCACACTAGGTCAACAGCAGCAGCAGACACGCTATTATCCACTACAGTACGAAAATCAAGTCTCCGCTACGATGAGCACTTGCTCGAATGTTAGCTGGTGTCGGAAGTCGGCCAACACAAACGAGAACCATCACAGTAGTCTGTAGAAGCAAGAATGATGGTGTACACGGCAGGCAGGTGTATGAAAAATGGGTCCCCGTTACGACGAACAGTTGCCTGACTAATTGCTTGTCCCGGAATAAAACACAGATCCCAGGAGTGTTGAGATATTCATGACCACGGGAGCCACTATAAATGAAATTCGCCTGCACCACTAACGGGCTGGGGATGTCACGAGGCGCTATAGGCATCTAAAAGAAAAAAAAAATAGCTGCTTATGGACGTCTGGGCAACTTTCACCTCCGTCGTTGCTCCTTTAAGAATCTCAAGGATTTACAAGGCTACACGCATGATAGGATCTTTTGTTGTGTGCATAAATCATGTTCCAAATAGGTATAATTTTTTAATATTTTTAAATTCAATTTTCGTAACGGTTAGGATTCCTCAAAGGTGAAGGTTCCTTACATATACATAAATATTTGTGCGCAGTGCTTCTGCGTGTTTGTCTGTGTGTGTGTGTGTGTGTGTGTGTGTGTGTGTGTGTGTGTGTGTGTGTGTGACTATTTTGTGTATGACACAACCCATATTTTTTTCCAAAAATAGCTCTTGGCTGCATGGTAATGAAACTTTGAGTACAGATGCAGTTCACATCGCACGCGCACACACGCGCGCGCGCGCACACACACACACACACACACACACACACACACACACACACACACACACACACACACACACACACATACACACACACACACATCCAGAAAGCGAGACACGACCCCTTTAAACACCCGGTACCCATTCGCTGCTGGGTTATCAGTGGCACGGATGAGGTGTTGTTCAAGAGGTGCTGCCGTCCCCGAGGTTCTCAAAACAACTGCCCATGCGCGGCACAATTTATTCCAATTTTTTGAGGCATATCACATTAAATAAGACATTTACAAGACCGGCAGAGCTTGAAATATATCCCAGTCCACCCAGTGTCTCTGTATAAACGTAAAATGACATAGAAAACAACACACACTGTCGGGAACATGCATTTTGTTAGCGGGACAAGAAGACCCAACATTATATTCCTTTCCAGCCTTACTAACCTAGTCTCACATATAAGGTCTGAAGAGCTTCAGAGAAATCGCAGTGCCAGCTTCAACAACCAACACTGTCTGTAACTCTGGACTGAACTTGGCCATGCTTGCAGAGTTGTTTTCATACGAACCTTAGTAACGGGGGAACCTCTAGAACACGGGGATGGAAATAAGCACTGCTTGGTCGTGAGCCTAGAACTCTAACCATTACACTATGTACAGAGCACTGTGCGCGCGTCCGTGCGTGGTGTGTGTGTGTGTGTGTGTGTGTGTGTGTGTGTGTGTGTGTGTGTGTCAGGTTATGCAATAATATATCATTTTAATGTCGATACTAAAATACAATATAAGCACAGTCATTAAGGAAGAGTCATCATAAACGCATTCACCTCTCAGAGACTCCATCTCACTCGTTACAAGAGATATTAAAGGCGACGTGGCCTCAAGGACCACGTGCCGGGCTGTCTCTGCGCGTGTTAAGTCCCAGTCCCACAGAGCCGGGACTCAGTGCGCGCCAGCCGCCAGGACAGGACAGCAGGAGCTCGGTGGCTGCAGTGTGTGGCTCGCAGGACACATACGCCCTGCCGTGTTCGTTGTCAGTTGAAGGAACACTAGGTGTCCGTGGGCCTTGCCATCGTGACAGTCACAAGCGCATTCCCCGATCTTAAACGCGCTGGGTCCACACCTACGCGTCATCAGCTTCGTACTTAACACCCCGTTGAAACTTCCCGCCACAGCCTCGGGCATGAGACTCCACACGCTGCTCAGGTAAGTGCAAGCACACCATCCTACTAATGTTCTGCATCTTAAGTCACCTCAAGTATACATAATATATATATATATATATATATATATATATATATATATATATATATATATATATATATATATATATATATATATATATATATATAGATCTATATATATATATATATATAGATATATATACACACACACACACACACACACACACACACACACACGCGCGCACATGCACATGCACACGCACACCTGCACGCAAATGCACACACACACACACACACACACACACACACACACACACACACACACACACACACACACACACATTACACATTCATATAAACGTGTGTGTGTGTGTTCTCCTTATCTCCCTGTCGGGTCGTACGTGTAATATTCCCGGGACGTGTTATATTCTGTTCCCATGGAGGTAGGATTATCCTACCTCCATGTCCGTTCCTGTGTAGTTTCATCACAGTAGCCATGGTATAGCAATACAATTATGTAACAGCAAAAATAGTGCTGATGACGATGTTGATGCTGATGATGTTGATGAAAATAATAATAATAATAATAATAATAATAATAATAATAATAATAATAATAATAATAATAATAATAATAATAATAATAATAATAATAATAATAATAATAATAATAATAATAATAATAATAATAATAATAATAATAGCAATAATAATGATAATAATAATAATAATAATAATAATAATAATAATAATAATAATAATAATAATAATAATAATAATAATAATAATAATAATAATAATAATAATAATAATACCAAAACACTGTTGTGTAGCGTAAATACTTCAGGAAACTATATGAGAACAAACGCAACACCCGAAAGCCTTTGCACAGTGAATAAAATGTGAATTAATCTATGAGCGTTTTACCCCAAGCTGGGAAAAAAAACACGCCTATTAAAGATACAGGAACGGCTGTGAGTGTGGCCAGACAAAATAATGGAAAACTAATTTTGACTGAGAGGTTGAAATATTAAGAGAAAAAAAATACAAACATCTAAAAGTAGATTTTGGCAATACGTGGTTGTTGTTCTGCCAGACAGTATCACTGACATAAATTATAATGCTTGTCAGACGATATTACAAGTTGACACAGCCAAAAACACATCTGAACAGCAAGAAAAACATGTCAACTCATTACAGAAAATTCATAAAAATTATACCGAAGGACAGCATCGCCACGCATGTTTCCGAGAGAAAACCCGTCCCGATAAAAAATAAAAAAATAAATAAAAAACATAGGTATTAAAGCGTCCTCCCCCCCTCCTCCCCAGACCACACACCGGAGCCCGTCGGTGTGCATTATTGGCCGCGCGTGCACTCATCCCAGCTGGGGTAGGCGGGCTGCAGGCACGGACAGTATGGGGATAGTCATGCACGGCCCGATAGTTTCCCTCCTCCACACGCCCCGAGAATAGTCTGAGTAATATAACCAATATTTACATCTCGATAATTTTTTTCTTTACACAGCGCATGATTAACCCGGAAATAATAGCATGGACAGTGCTCAGTAAAAAAAAAAGACAAAATATTGCCACGGAACTGCTCATGTGTGCAAGATTCGTTTTTGCCAACACTTCACAAGACCCAAAGATTACGCCTTTGATTTCTTTTTAATCCGGTTAAAACGATATAAAAAGGGTGTTGGATTTTCAGCGAATACCACCAGCTATTCATTAATATACGAAAAAAATCCGAATATATTCGATCCGGCAAGAAGCGCACGCAGTTCACGAGCTGTTATTTCTGAGTCGAGTCTCCGCGACATGGGCTGCGGCATCTTCCGCCGGGTGTCGACCCCTTGGCGAGGACAAAACCTAATTTCCTGCAGCACCGCACTGAGGCGGGCCTCGGCACGCTCCGCTGGGCTTATCCTGGCCCCGCTACAGCCAGGGACCTGTGGGCGCCTGTCTCCGGGCAAAAATTATTCTCCTCTGATGCCTAACTTGGCATCATTTGTTAAATAAAGAAAACGAAAAGTTCGTTTTATATCTATTCCCATCCTGTATAAAATTTGTGTAACATCTACCGCTGTTTACCAGGTGTGTGTGTGTGTGTGGGGGGGTCCATACAACAATTGCGTTTTGTTTAGTGCGTTTTGCAGGAGGGTAGAACAGGTCAAAGAACTCGTCTTTAGTTATAGCCTACGACTTAGAGAGGCCAGTTACTCACTCTTTATTGAGTCACTCTTCATTGAACCTTTGGAGTAAAGGTGCTGCTGCGTTGAGCGAGACAAGGTCTTCATTTACATCGTCAGAGCATTTGTTTTAACAGTCGGGTGAAACAAAGGGAAGGTACAGTTTGAACAAAGAAGCTCCGGTGACAAGGGATCATTGTTCAGTACACAACACGCCTCCCATTAAGTGAATACACGCCTATGATTTTCAAGAAGGGTATATCCACAGTCAAAGAATAGTCCTAGACTGTGGGTATATCAAGACACCGAGCCCTAAATTTTACATTAAATTTTATTCTCCCCCGATTCTTATTTCCTCTGTAAGGACAAAAGGTACGGACCTTTTTGTTTGGCCCTTGATTTGCATCCTTTCAACGAAAAAAAATATGTAATACTGTGTTCAAAGACAAGACAATAAAGTCTTATTGAAAATCTCTGCCGGACTGGCCTGGGCTAAGGTCATCCGGCGACCTTCAGTGTCCTCGCCATGACGTCTCCTGCAGCTCTGCAATGAAAGTGTTCAAGGACGCGCACGGGCCACAGGTGAGCCGAGCTGCGTCATGCACCTGAGCTGCTATACAGGGCACCGGGCCAAGACGGATGACTCCCGGGGAAGGCCGCGATGGGCACAGCATGAATAACTATTTGATCAGGGCGTGTTGGATTTAGCCATTTCATGAATAATTACCGAAGACAATCTCATTAACATGTAAAGTTACCCAAAGTGTATTCTATTCGAGCGTTTTAGCAATCGCTACAACAATAATGTCACAAATAAAAATAACGTTTCAGAAAGCTACAATAAGCATAGCCTGTAAAACTGCTTAATCCTGACTTCTTTTATTTAGCCGGTTTATTTACAATTACTAAAACAATAATGGTGTTCTGTTGAGTCACTGAACTGCCTTAACAATAATGGCATAAAATATAAGAAACAAACAGCACACACGCAAAACAGTTTCATCTTAGTGTGATTTACATAGCCGTTTACATTATCATTAAAAAAAACAATGGGCGAAAACTCCATCTGAGAGGAACAAAGGAAAGATCTTAAAGTTGTAATTATCCACCTCCTTTTCCTCTTCCTCCTCACCTCCACCTCCTGCCATCAGCACCTCATCCTCACGTAACACCTCCCCCCCTATCATCACCGCGGCCATCTGCTCATGCTTCTATATACTTACTTTTTTTTAGCTCCTCTTTATTTCGCCTCTTTTTCCTTCTTGCTCCTCCCCCCCTCCATCAGCACCTCACCCTCACATAAACCTCTTTCCACACCATCATTATAGCTGCTATCTACACCTACTTTTTTTTCCATTTTTCTTACTCCCTCGCCATAAGATACTGATAGCCATCTTAAGATTCAGAGACGCAAGTTGTTTTATTGATAACACACACACACACACACACACACACACACACACACACACACACACACACACACACACACACACACACACACCAACTCACACCCACACACCCACACGCCTACAGCTACATGGGGTCAGTGACAAGGAGCGACCCGCAGCTCAGCACAGGAAGCAGGCGAGGGCGACCACGGAGCTGGGGGCAAGGTCGGGGAGGGAGGGAAGGAGGGTCGTTGGAAGGCAAAGGCGACACACACATTTGGCTCCCCCGCACGCACCTCCCGCCGGAACAGTCCCATTTCGCACTGATTCACGAGTCGGGTGACGTATACACAAGGATGCGTCTGAGCGGGCGAGCGATGCATCAAGATAAATACACCACAAAAAGTATGTGCAGCCTCACGGGAAACGCGCAAAAGAAAGACAAAAGAACCGACAAACTAGCGGTGTGCTGCAAGGTAAAGGTCAAAGGTTCCAAAAAAAAAAAATAGTAGTAGTAGTAGTAGTAGTAGTAGTAGTAGTAGTAGTAGTAGTAGTAGTAGTAGTAGTAGTAGTAGTAGTAGTAGTAGTAGTAGTAGTAGTAGTAGTAGTAGTAGTAGTAGTAGTAGTAGTATAAGAAACAACAACAAAAAACAATAATAATAATAATAATAATAATAATAATAATAATAATAATAATAATAATAATAATAATAATAATAATAATAATAATAATAATAATAATAATAATAATAATAATAATAATAATAATAATAATAATAATAATAATAATAATGCAAAATCATCACCAATGTCAGAAGCCTTCTTTCATGAAAAAAAATCTGTTTATTTTTTGCTCGAAATGTTTGCTCCGGCATTCATATTTGGAAATGTGAAAAATTACTACAAACCAGAGAAAACCTGTTTCGGTATTGCTTTTCCAGAGTTCAAAGCTCTTAGAAAATTTAGTGATGAAATTAGAAAACTTCACAAGCTCTAAAAAAAAATCGAAAAAAGGTTAAACAACGAAAACTATTCCATAAAGACAATGATTACCGAAATTGACTTAAAATTACTTACAGAACTCCTCCCATCGTACAAACGGGGTTACACGCACGCAAATACAGCAAACACACACACACACACACACACACACACACACACACACACACACACACACACACACACACACACACACACACACACACACACACAAACACACACACACACACACACACACACACACACACACACACACACACACACACACACACACACACACACACACACACACACACACACACACACACACACACACACACACACACACACACACACACACACACACACACACACACACACACACACACACACACACACACACACGGAGAGAAAGAGACAGACAAATCATCACCCACCAAACAAGGATGTACACATAGAGGGAAAACTCCAACACACACACACACACACACACACACACACACACACACACACACACACACACACCGCAGAGAGAAAATAAAGAAAGCACAAAATCAATTAAGAGGAGGAAAAGATGCAAGCGATAGCAACGACAATGACCTTTTTCTTTCCAGTCATTCTTTCTTCACCTTCGCAGATGCAGACGAGACGAACTGTGAGATGATAACCCTGAAAAACACGACAATTGCGGGGTATTAAGGAAATAGCACCGTGGGGGAGGAAGAAAGTCGAGTCGTTTGAGATTTTTTGATAACGCAGATGCCGTGAGAATATTAAGGGTTGTATTATGAGACATTGCACTGCCCAAGAACATATATTTGACAAGACTTTCGTAGGAGTTGTGGGCATTTCCAGAAGTAGTTTTATGACCCTGGTGGTAGTTTGACCCTTCTTCTGTACCCTGAGCCTAAAAATAAATAAAAAATCTAATTAGAACCTGATTGATCCCCTCTTTGACCTTTAGAAATAGCTAATGTGAGAAGCGAAAGTGTCTTGTCATACCAGCCTAAATAGCAGAGCTTCCCACGAAAATGAAAAGAATAAAGAAAAATGTGCATGTTAGGGAGCCACACACCATAATGGCATAAATTATAAGAAACAAACAGCACACACGCAAAACAGTTTCATCTTAGCATCTGCGGAGGGCGTGGAGGAACAAAGTGCAGTGTAAGAGGGTGGAACTGGAAGAACGAGGATGTTGGGTGAAGGGTAACATTATTTTTTTATCTCCGCTGTAGTGCCTTCATCTCGTCCTGCAAATGTTTCTTTCCTCCCATAGCACCTTTTTCTTCCTACCTATGTCAACGTTTTCCTACACTAAAGGCATTTTTTCTCAAGGGTTAAATGTTTCTATGTCTCATATTTTTGGCGTACGATTTCAATATTTTTTTCTGGCAGTATCGTTTTTATTTTTCCTTCTTCTCCCTCCTACGATAATGGCATTTTTTCTGGCAATATCGTTTCTATTTTTTTTTCTTTCTTTTCTACGGTAACATAATCTTTCTCTGGCAATATTGTTCTTGTTTGTCTTCTCTTTTCTTCGGTAACTGGATTTTTCTTTAGTAATATCGTTCGTATTTTTCTTCTCTTTTCTTTGGTGACAGCATTTTTCTTTAGTAATTTCGTTCGAATTTTTCTTCTCTTTTCTTCGGTAGCAGCATTTTTCTGGCTATATTGTTCTTATTTTTCTTCTCTTTTCTATAGTAACAGCATTTTTTTTAGCAATGTCGTTTTTATTTTTCTTCTCTACGTTAACAGCCAATTTTTCCCCCGATTTGCATTTTTTATCTCCAGAAACAACATTTAAGTTTATTCTATCCCCAGTGTAGCTTCCCGTTTTCCTTGAGTCCGCCTCGTCGCCGGGCCTAAAATGCTTCGTGTTGGGACTTCCCTTTGTTGACACACCGCCTGTTTGCTCTCCATTAGGATCCAGGAGCCCCCGTAGCGTGATGATGATGTTAATGGTGCCCCTACTCACACACACACACACACACACACACACACACACACACACACACACACACACACCAGCAAATCTAAACGCTGGCAAATCTAAACGCTTTTATCTATCTATCTATCTATTTGTATCTATATCTATATCCATATATCTATCTAACTATCTATATAATACAAAAAAGTTATAAACCGCACGAGAGAAGTTAATGATCTAGTTCACTTGAAAAAGAAACTCTTACTAAGCACTCGAAATCATTAGTTAGCATATGAAAACAACAAGAAAAAGAAGTATCTGTAGGATGTAAGAAATATGTGCCGTTTCTTTTCCCTTATCGGACATGAATTTCCACGACGTCCTACAAGGCAAAAGGAGTTCATTTCAGGTGCATGTAATTGATAGCGACACGTTAGCACAAAACCCGGCGCAGGAAGCAGCCACTTTTACCTCCCAGTCCTGATGCCACACACGCCCCTTTTTCTTCACAGCCACATTGCTGGGTAACGACTCGCGTGTCAGAACCCTTTGTGTTTATCTCTTTTTTTGTTGTTGATACAGATAAAATTTATGATAGTACGATCCGTCTAGTTATTTCCTCTCATGTGCACTCCATATCTGATTCCGCTTATTAATGTTAAAATTTGTGGTCATTGTCAAGATTGGGTTGGAGGAGGAGGAGGAGGAGGAGGACGAGGAGGAGGAGGAGGAGACCATAAACATAAGTAGGATGAAAAAGGAATCTCCCCCGACCATTATTTTCACCAGACGCATTAAGGAGCGATTATAACTCACAAGGAAGAGAGGGAAGTTGGGAGGGAGGGAGGGGAAGACTTGGGGAAGAAGGGAGAGGCAAGGAGAGGGGGATAAAAGAAAGAGGGGAAAGAGGGAAGAAGGGATGGATAGAGACTTGGAAGGATATCATCGCTCATCATCCTTATCACAGTCCATAAAGGGGGTCATATTCATCATGATCATTCCGATCATGATGAATATAACCCCTTTTATGGACTGTGATAAGGAAGATGAGCGACGAGGGAGGGAAGGAAAGGAGGAAGGGAGGGAATAAAGAGGAGGGCGGGTCCTGGGTTGGCAAACAACCGGTAGAAAAAAAAGTTATCGTTGAAAATTACTTTCCGAATAACAGCACAATGGGAAAATAAAAGTGTCGAAGCTGGTCATGCATGAAATTTTCCACGATAAAGAGAAATGTGGGAAGCAGGTGAGTTGCAGGTAAGAGAACACACCTTTCCGTTATCGTAATCCGGTATAGTAACTGTTGAGCAACTCAACTACGTCAGAAAAATTTACCAAACAACGGTGACGTCCTACACATACTTTGACTTCTTTTTCTAGCGATAAAGGAAATACACCAAGGGCAACATAAAAATGTAGATCGTTCGACCTCCCTTAAGTCTCTAACATGTCATATTTGAGTAAAATCTATTTTTGGTTATCCACAGCATTTCCATTGACGCTGATCATCAGATACTTTACGTCTTGCCTGGTGCAACAACGACTCGTTAATCAGTGTCTGTTCGCTCCTTGCCAATACAAAAGTGATGGCACCACAGAGATGGCGGTGCGATAGCAAAAAACACTAGGAGCTGACTGGTGGATAGGGGAAGGGTTGGTAATGGGACTGGTGGATAGGGGAAGGGTTGGTAATGGGACTGGTGGAGAGGGGAAGGATTGGTAATGGGACTGGAGGACAGGGGAAGGATTGGTAATGGGACTGGAGGACAGGGGAAGGATTGGTAATGGGATTGGTGGAGAGGGGAAGGGTTGGTAATGGGACTGGAGGACAGGGGAAGGATTGGTAATGGGACTGGAGGACAGGGGAAGGATTGGTAAAGGGACTGGTGGAGAGAGGAAGGGTTGGTAATGGGACTGGTGGAGAGGGGAAGGATTGGTAATGGGACTGGTGGAGAGGGGAAGGATTGGTAATGGGACTGGAGGACAGGGGAAGGATTGGTAATGGGACTGGTGGAGAGGGGAAGGGTTGGTAATGGGGCTAGTCGATAGGGGAAGGGTTGGTAATGGGACTGGTGGATAGGGGAAGGGTTGGTAATGGACTGGTGGATAGGGGAAGGATTGGTAATGGGACTGGAGGACAGGGGAAGGATTGGTAATGGGACTGGTGGATAGGGGAAGGGTTGGTAATGGGACTGGTGGATAGGGGAAGCGTTGGTAATGGGACTGATGGATAGGGGAAGCGTTGGTAATGGGACTGGTGGATAGGGGAAGGGATGGTAATGAGATTGGTAGATAGGGGACGGATTGGTAATGGGTCTGGTGGAGAGGGGAAGGGTTGGTAATGGGATTGGTTGATAGGGGAAGGGTTGGTAATGGGACTGGTGGATAGGGGAAGGGTTGGTAATGAGACTGGTGGAGTGGGGAAGGATTAGTAATAAGACTGGTGGATAGGGGAAGGGTTGGTAATGAGACTGGTAGATAGGGGACGGATTGGTAATGGGACTGGTGGAGAGGGGAAGGGTTGGTAATGGGACTGGTGGATAGGGGAAGGGTTGGTAATGGGACTGTTGGGTAGGGGAAGGATTGGTAATGGGACTGGTGAATAGGGGAAGGGTTGGAAATGGAACTCGTGAATAGGAGAAGGATTGGTAATGAGACTGGTGGAGACGGGAAGGGTTGGTAATGGGACTGGTGGATAGGGGAAGCATTGGAAATGGGACTGGTGGATAGGGGAAGCATTGGAAATGGGACTGGTGGATAGGGTAAGAGTTGGTAATGGGACTGGTGGAGAGGGGAAGGGTTGTTAATGGGACTGGTGGATAGGGGAAGGATTGGTAATGGGACTGGTGGATAGGGGAAGGGCTGCTAATGGGACTGGTGGAGAGGGGAAGGGTTGGTAAAGGGACTGGTGGATAGGGCAAGGATTGGTAATGGGACTGGTGGAGAGGGGAAGGGTTGTTAATGGGACTGGTCAATAGGAAAAGGATTGGTAATGGGACTGGAGGACAGGGGAAGGGTTGGTTATGGGACTGGTGGATAGGGGAAGGATTGGTAATGGGACTGGTAGAGAGGGGAAGGGTTGGTAATGGGACTGGTGGATAGGGGAAGGGTTGGTAATGGGACTGGTGGAT
>NC_066523.1:12153017-12185517 GCF_024679095.1 Eriocheir sinensis | reverse complement strand
GTATTAAGTCTCCTCTTTTCTGACACATATAATATTCCTATCCACGTCCTCGCTCAGTGAACCGAGCTGAGGTTTATCGTCACGTTGTCCTTGCCTGGCTTCTTCGGTACTTTACGTGGTACATAATTTGTTACTTATTGTATTAACTTTATTTTATCCTTTACATATTAATCTAATGACTTTTACAAATAAGTCAGTTAATCAATTAACAAAAAAAATTGCCAGTTTTCTCATGAGTATAAATTTCATTCGTCTTCAGTCATACATATTCGCATCTTGTTTACCATTATTTTTTATCACCAATAGCAGATGCTTCAACACATCCCAACGCATGCGGGTTTCTTCCCTACCATGCCTTCACTACAGCCACTAGCATGTCTGAGGTGAGGTGCTCACCATTTCACTGCACGCGGTTGCCTAATGACAGCAAGAGGCAAGTTCATTCCCTCATTTACGCGTCGATGACATTCGGCAGAAACCCGCTAAGGAAGAGTAGGAAGATCATCGACCTTATGCATCTCTTTTGTGAGGGTCGTTACTGACGGAAAAATTGCCTTCTACATCACCAACGCAACAGGAAAAAAGTTAGACACACGGAAAGGTGCCCTAGAGGTCTAAAATGGCCTTCGGTGCCTGGTCATAGAAAATACAAGAACGTCAGGAGTCTGCAAGAGGCCGGTTGGTCTATTGTATGCAAGGCAGCTCCTGAAATCTAACCCCACCTTACCTCACTATCCATGTGAGATCGTCAGGTGGCTTGTTAGTTAGTTAGCTAGTTAATAGGTAGTCAAACAGCTATTAACGTTAGTTATGTTGTTAGTTAATTAGTCTAATAGTTAGTTAGAGTTAGGTAGTTAGTTAATTTTACTATATTCTGTATTTATTTATATATTTCTTATTTATGTATGTATTTATTTATTTTTATTTATCTTTATTTTGTTTTATTTTATTTTATTTCATTTTCTATTGGTCTTTTTCTTTTTCTTTTCATTTTTCTTTTTCCTTTTATTTTTTTTTATTTCATTTCATATTCTATTAACGATTTTTTCTTTTTCTTTTTTCTTTTCTTTTTCTTTCTTTTTTTCATTGGTGTTTTCTTGCTGTTGGTTTACTTTTTTATGTTCTTTTTTTGGTGTTTTTTTCTTCGTATCATCCTGTTGTTGATGTTCTTTATTTCTGGGTGATGTTCTTTTCTATATCATCCTTTTGCTGATGTTCTTTGATGGTCTGGGTGCGCCGCTTTCCTCCCAGAAGAGATCCACCCATAATTTTGGTGATGTTACTGAGGGCCGAAAGGTGGATGATGTTTATTATATTTTTTTCTTTTCTTGATGTCGTGGTTTTCTTGTTCTTTTTCTTGACGTTTTTCTTTTTCGATATTTTTTTTCTTTTCTATTTCTCTTTTTCATCCTTTCTTGATGTTCTTTTCTCTATCATCCTTTTGTTGATGTTCTTTGATGGTCTGAATGAGCCTCTTTCCTCCCAGAAGAGACCCACCCAATTTTGGTGATGTTGGTCAGGGCCAAAAGGTGGATGTTTCTTTGTATTTTTCTTTTCATGATGTTCTTTTATCACTGTTACTTTTCTTTTTCGATGTTTTTCTCTGTTCTTTTTTCTACTCTATATTTTTCGGTGTTCTTTTCTATATCATCCCTTTTTGATGTTCTTTGGTCTGGATGAGCCTCTTTCTCCCCAGAAAAGACCCACCCATAATTTTGGTGATGTTACTTAGGGTCCATTCGTGGATGATGTGTGTTAGGTTTTTCTTTTCTCGATGCTTCGTTTCTATATTTTCCTTTTTCTGGTGTTCTTTTTCAGTTTCAGTTTCTTTGGTGTTCCCAAAACGTGAATTGTCTACGACATCTAACGGGCACCACAAGCCCGGGTTTGTTGTTCGGAGTTTGCTCTCCAAGGTGAATTGCCTACCACGGCTAACGACCTCCACCTGCTCGTGTTTGTTGTTCGGAGTTGTCCCTCTCCTAGGCGAACTGCCTACCCGGCTAACGACCTCCACCTGCCCGGGTTTGTTGTTCGGAGTTTGCTCTCCTAGGTGAATTGCTTACCACGGCTAACGACCTCCACCTGCCCGGTTTGTTGTTCGGAGTTCGCACTGACGAAGACAGGCAAAGCCTCCAAGAGGATTAGCACAAAATTTCAGCTTGGTCGGATAGATGGGAGATGCCTTTTAACGTAGACAAGTGCCAGGTCATTCAAGTTGGCACGAGGAATGAGAAGTTCGATTACGAAATGCGCGGCGTTAAACTCAAAAGCGTTCAATGCGTCAAGGACCTGGGGGTCAAAATCGCGTCAAATCTCAAATTCTCACAGCAATGTATCGATGCAGCAAATAAAGCGAACAGAATGTTGGGGTTCATTAAAAGAAACTTTTTATTCAAGAATAAAGATGTAATACTTCCGCTCTACAATAGTTTAGTCAGACCCCACTTGGAATATGCGGTACAGTTTTGGTCTTCCCACCATGCAAAGGACATTGCTAAATTAGAAGGTGTTCAGCGTCGGGCAACGAAAATGATCCCTTCCTTGCGCAACAAATCCTACGAAGAAAGACTTTCCACCCTTAACATGTTCTCTCTTAAGAAACGTCGCCTCCGAGGAAAACTGATCGAATGTTTTAAAATACTTAATGGTTTCACGAATGTAGACAGATCAACATTGTTCATGATCGATGACACTTTGCGCACGAGGAACAATGGCGTAAAACTCAGATGTAGACAAGTAAATTCAGACTGCACCAAATTTTTCTTCACCAACGTTGTAGTGCGAGAATGGAATAAGCTCCCACCATCAATGGTCCAGTGTAACACGATTTACTCCTTCAAAAAAAAGCTCGATCGTCACTTCCTTCAACTTAATATCAACTATAGTAGAAATGCAACGTTTTGGAGCCTTCTGATTAATGTAAAATCACTTAGGTTTAAGGATAGACCATCTAGTCTGGACCATGGGGTCTGTGTGGTCTGATTTTCTATGTAAATCTATGTAAATCTCTCTCTCTCTCTCTCTCTCTCTCTCTCTCTCTCTCTCTCTCTCTCTCTCTCTCTCTCTCTCTCTCTCTCTCTCTCTCTCTCTCTCTCTCTCCCCTTCTCTCTCCCCCCCTCTCTTTCCCCCTCTCTTTCCCCCTCTCTCTCCCCCTCTCTCTCTCTCTCTCTCTCTCTCTCTCCCCCCCCCTCTCTCTCTCTCTCTCTCTCTCTCTCTCTCTCTCTCTCTCTCTCTCTCTCTCTCTCTCTCTCTCTCTCTCTCTCTCTCTCTCTCTCTCTCTCTCTCTCTCTCTCTCTCTCTCTCTCTCTCTCTCTCTCTCTCTCTCTCTCTCTCTCTCTCTCTCTCTCTCTCTCTCTCTCTCTCTCTCTCTCTCTTTTATATATATATATATATATATATATATATATATATATATATATATATATATATATATATATATATATATATATGGAAAGGCAAGACAAAATTTATTGTAATACTAGAGAATATTCAATTTTCCTCCCATTTAAGTATAGAATGCACTCCCAATACCTCCTCCTCCTCCTCCTCCTCGTTCACCTCAAGTTCAAATCCTCCACGTTCCTCCAACACGTCAGGTTTGCCTGCCTGTGAGGAGCTCCTTAGCGTGTTTGTCCAATGAGTTCTGAGAGCAATGAATAAATATCACCATTCCAGGTTTGGCTTTAGTTTTTTCGTCGTTGAAAAAGTGGAGATTATAAAGGCCATTAAAGATTATCCCCGACTTTTTGTCTGTCTGTCTGTCTCTCTGTCTGTCTGCATGTCTGTACGTCCAAATGTTTGTATTTGTATGTTTTTGTCTATGTCTGTCTGTCTGTGCCTGTTTGTCTGTGCCTCTCTCTCTCTCTCTCTCTCTCTCTCTCTCTCTCTCTCTCTCTCTCTCTCTCTCTCTCTCTCTCTCTCTCTCTCTCTCTCTCTCCTATAGGGATAAATATGTGACGATGTGACAAAATTCAACCAAAAAAATCAACATTCTTTAAAACAATACAAAGGAAGAAAAGATATAAGGGTAAAAGGACGCCACAAACCACCAGGGAAAAATGTAGATAAGACAGACAGCGACAGAGAGACAGACAGACAGACAAGCAGAGAGACGCATGTCAACAGGGCCGTGCCAGGACTCAGCTCACACCGACATGGCAACATTCCCCGCGAGGCACAACCCTCACGAACATCTTTTTTTTACTTCCTTTTTTTAAGTAGCTCACAGCGGTGGGTGGGAAGCTTCTACCACCAGAGAACCTCTATCAAAAGTGTATGTTATAGCTTTCACACTCTATTTTAGTGATTCCTCGTCAATAGTCAATAACTGATTACTACGTAGGAAAACAGAAGTGCAGGTAGGTAGTGTTATACCTCTTTTCCCTTACAGTTTGGTGAGTCCCAGCCAAGGCTCGATACATAATTCGTTGTTAAAAAAGAAGACAGATGGCGGAATGGGATCAGCATCATCTTGAAATCGAAAAAAATTCATTCCCTTTTATCTACGGCTGCGGCATCGCCTCTCCCCCTTGGTCCGTGCTGCTGCTCCTGCTGCTGGTGTTCCCAGAAAGCCCTCCGGAAAGGTTTTCAGTGCAGTGGCATGCACACCTGACGGACGGACGGGCGGAGGAACGGCAGGCGGGGACAGGCCAGGTGCTGCCCCGCCAATGCCTATTCGTCCCCATGAAACAATTACGCCAGTGTCCCTCCACCGCACAGGTCATGAGGCCACTTGTGCAGCAAGGAAGAAAGGAGAGAAAGAAGGAAGGAGAAAGAAGTTATTTGGTTATTGTTGCTGTTGTTGTTTTGATGTTGTTATTGTTGTTGTTGCTGTTATTACTATAATTATTGTTACTATTATTATTATATTTTTATAATAATAATAATAATAATAATAATAATAATAATAATAATAATAATAATAATAATATTATTATAATATTATTATGTGTGTGTGTGTGTGTGTGTTATTGTTGTTGTTGTTGTTGTTGTTGTTATTATTGTTATTATTAGTATTAATATTAATATTATAATAATAATAATAATAATAATAATAATAATAATAATAATAATATGTAATAATATGTATTATTATTATTATTATTATCATTATTATTATTATCGTTATTATTATCATTATTATTACCATTAGTAGTAGTATGGTATCAGAATAATGACGATGCAGATGAGTATGAGAATGTTGCTGATAACAATCACCATCATAATAATGATATCATCGTCATTATAAGGAGCACCAACATCATCATCACCAACAGCAAAAGCAGCAGCAGCAGCAGCAGTACATGGAATACAAATAGCTCCCTTTACTTCCTTGCAATGGATAAATAAAATACTTCAAAAACATAATTAAAAAACAATCACGAATTAAAATCTCTTGTTTCCCGTGGTTTCAGAGTGTTTCAAAACAGATGTTGGAAAACCTCTTACGTCAATCTATTGTTTTTTAGCGAGGCAACGGCAGGCGTGAGGTGAGTAACCCCGGAGCCGCGGTACCAAGAGTCTCCGCCTGGCCCGCGGCGACCCTCCCGACGCGGCCACCTCCACCCTTCACGTTTCTGTGCCAACACATACTTCTATTTGTGCCACCCACGGCTAACCGCGAAGGTTTGCATCGTTAAGAGACCATTAAAAGACCAGGTCACCCACACCCATCCACAAATACAATAATTATACAGCTAGAAGTACTACCTCCCCTCACCCTGACCTTGACAAAGACCCTGGCAAGGTCGTCCGCTCACTGGACCAGAGCGGGGGATGTGGCAGCGCCGCGTAATCACTCTGGAACGCGCCTGAGCTCCCTGGAACACTTTTTGAGCAACATTCGATCATGTTTCGGCTGGCGGCCATGCATCAGGGACCGGCGAGGCTATCCCTGGCCCACTCGACGCCCGCCTGCTGGGAGGAACACCGCGCATACGACGAGTAATATTGTTGTTGTTGTAAAATATTCACCCCTAGTATCATTAAGGGAACGGGCCTTTGTCCGAAGATGGCCCGTTAAGAGGGAAAAGACCGCTCCCCCCTGCACGAGGGAGCACGGGCCTTAGCCAAAGGCGGCCCGTAGCAGGGTGCCGACCAGGGTTGGAGTAATTACAATTCAAAATCTTAATTACAATTACAATTACAATTACATTATTAAAACTTTAAATTGCAATTATAATTACAATTACTCATGTGAAGTTCAATTACAATTACAATTACAATTACTCCAAGAGACAGTCAATTATAATTACAATTATAATTACTCAGCGTCCAACAGTAAGCTTTGGTTGAAAAGAAAAACACTAGCATCGTGCTGTTGTCATTTATTGAAAAGAGAGAGAGAGAGAGAGAGAGAGAGAGAGAGAGAGAGAGAGAGAGAGAGAGAGAGAGGTGGATGTAGGCTAAACGGGTAGGCAGAGGGGGAGGGAGAAGGGGGGGTACAGTAGGTGGCGGGGACTGGGGGAGTGGTGCTATACATACAGACAGATAAACAGGGAATGCGGGAAGGGAAATGGAGAGAGGGAATAGGGTGAGGGCAAAGGATGAAGAGAGGGTGTGGGTCGAAAGAAGGAAGAAAGGAGAAGAGAGGGAGGGACATAATGACACACACAGAGACAGACAGACAGACAGACAGAGAGAACGTCGAAGAAATGAGGGGGTAGGTAGGAGACAGAATGACAGACAGACAGACAGACACAGAGAGGGGCAGATAGACTAAGAAAGATAGTAGTATGGTAGTATCATAAGTACTACTCACCACTATCAATAAAATATGCCTTCTACTATCACAGTCATAATACTTGTCACCATTATTATTAATATTACTATCACCAGCATCACCAGATCAGCAATTCAGCATCATCAATTTTTTTCATGATTATTTCCCTGTTACTGCTGTATGATCGTCATCATTATTTTTTTTAACATTACCATCTTGCTATTACTTTCACCATCATTACTACCACTTTACTGTACTACTAGACTACTACTTTCCTATCAGCACAAGCCTACACCTACAGCGATTAACTTTCCAACAAATTAGCCTATTACTATGACACTGGTCACCATCACCACTAATCACTATTCCATCATTTCATCATGACATCATCCAATGAACTACCATCACCATCTCAGCTACTACAGTCATCATCATCATTCATCAGGGAACAGATTACTATACAATGTCTTTCTTACATTTACAATAGAAAATCAAGAGGAGGACTTTGCCGTATGACGGTCTAGGAAGCAATGAAAGATGTCCCAGTCCACCAAACAGGGAAAAGTGGACGCGTCTGATTCTCGTATAATACGTAGGTTGTCCAGTAAGGGTTGCCATACTTCATCATATACAGTATTTACATATTTGCCACAATAGCAGTAAAAACAAGGATTATCAGAATTTTAGTATGACTTACTTTCTTCGCAATTACAATTGAATTACAATTACTTTGTAATGTAATTAATTATAATTACAATTACTTCATTAAGTTCTACATCCAATTACAATTACAATTACATACTTTAAAGTAATTAATTAAATTTCAATTAAATTACAATTACAATTACTCCAACCCTGGTGCCGACAGACCGACTCTATCGGCGATCGAAATCTAGCCGACCAAGTCGGTTTGTCAACGAGGACTGACTTGTGTCTGACGACGAGTAATAGGTACTTAGAAGAGACAGGCACACACAGGCCATAAGCTGACGGTTGTTTGATGGCAAGCATTGGTCGGAAAACAATTACACACACACACACACACGCACACACACACTTATATTGTCAGCGATCCTTCTGTCACGTGATTAAAAATTTCAAAATCAAGGTATGACACGTGGCTGGTTTCAAGTGAGACCTGTCATTACATTTTTGGGACTAAATGCTCGTGGAAATGTAACTTAGTGTGGGTGTATATATATATATATATATATATATATATATATATATATATATATATATATATATATATATATATATATATATATATATATATATCCTAAGCATCAGCTTCATCATAGTGCACTTGCCTCGACATTTTATCCGGTTAGTGTCACAGTAACGGTCACGCATTAGGACAAGAATACATCGGTGGCCACACGTGTTATTAATAACAAACTTTCGTAGTCACGGACTGTATAATCATGATAATGCAAAAAATAATGAATTTCATGTTTATAAGCCGTAACTGATACTCCGAATTTTTACCCTGTTTGTGTTACAGTAAAACCCTTGCTCACTGCGATACCGCCATGCATCGCAGGCCACACGTGCTTAGTGACAAACTTTACCAAGTCGAGGCAGCATCCAAAGACCGCATAAGTATGGCTACAAAAATCATGAATTACGTGGCAGTAAGTACACCAAATAAGCCGTGCTGAAGGCAATCCGAGTCCCCAGAGAGTTAAAAAGAAGCGCGAATGGGTCAGACACAGTAAGGCGAGCTTGTATAAGATTGAGGCAAGACTGATTAACGCGAGTCTTTGCCGAATCCTCCACGCCGGTGCGAATTAGCTGGAGGGAAGAGTAGCAAGCCCATGAAAGGAAGGAGGAGGAAGACGAGACGGATGAAAACGACCAAGGCAATGATTAAAAAAATAATAAAAATGGAGTGAATATATGAAAGGAAGGAGGAGGAGGGAAAAGAGGGGGAGACTGAGAACGAAGGGAACACTGATGACAAAAAACGAAACAAAATGACACGCAACATCAATGAAGATTATGATAGAATAATAAATATACATAAATAAGAGGGGAAAACATACATATAAAACAAACTGAAAGATAAAAAAAAACGGCTAAAACAACGGACGAGGAAAAAAAACGAGTTATCTGCCGCAGTGTTAACATTAATACCTTAACCTTCACCCAAGGCACCAACGGGTAGCCTGCATGACAATTTGAAAGAGAGAGAGAGAGAGAGAGAGAGATTGGGGCGCCCGCCTTTGGGACACTGATGCAAATGATCACATCATTAAGGTAAATTTCGTGAATATCACAAAAAAATAGATAGACTAGAAGTGTATCAAATCTATAATCAGGAAAAACATTCTCATACTCTGTCGATTAAATACAAAAAGCTCGAAAGCCCTCCCAACACTGAGGGCGAAATGTGCCTCCTTACGTAATAAACATTTCCCTTTACAAAGCGGTGTCCGAAACCGATGCGTCACACCATCAAGAGCCGTGACCAGACATCTCATATTGCTCTCAGAATTTTTTTTTTTAATTCTTGCACGCACGGACACACATACGAGTGCGCGTGCGCACACGCACACATACATCCACATATTGGCTGGAGTAGGTAGGAAGACACCTACCGAACGGGCGCAAGCCACTCCTGGTGAGGTATATATGGGAGGTGAGAAGGGAGCTGAAGCCCTCCAAAGACCCTTCCCATGTCCTCACTAACCGTTTCCCTATTGTCTCACCAACACCGGAGAGTAGTTCAGCATGCTCTCTAAAGACAGATCCTCTCTTTATCCACACCACACTACATTCACACAACATATACACCTTTTCCCAAAATTAAAATTTCAAAATGGCGCACATACACCAAGCCTCGGAGTCCCCGCCTGGGGGGGGGACCACAAATTCCCCCAGGGAGGACTCCCCTTCTGGCTGCCGACCCGAGAGGTGTCTTGATAACTCCTCGAACCTCTTTCTTCTCAATTTCTGCAACATTCGCGGTCTTTGCTCTAATTTTCATTCTGTGGAACATCATCTCTCCTCCTCTAAACCTCACCTTCTCTTCCTTACCGAAACACAGGTTTCTGAGGCTACTGACAGCAATCTCTACTCTGTTCCCTCCTACTATCTCTATCCTAAATTTCAATCCAAAGCTGGTTGTTGCGCCTATGTGCGCAACGACATCACTTGCTCTCGTGCCCACGACCTTGACTCTTCTGAATTTTCCACCATCTGGCTAAGACTTCATTGTCACTCTATTACTAAATACATTTGTGCTGTTTATCTCTCACCTAACTCTACCAACTATGTAAAATTCTTTGACTATTTGAATTCTAAAGTGGAGCACATCTTGACCCACTCTCCCTTCGCTGAAATCTCCATCCTAGGAGATTTCAATGTTCACCACCAGCTTTGGCTTTCATTCTCTTTCACTGACCATCCTGGTGAACAAGCAGTTGGTCCAGCACCCTACACGTATTCCCGACCGTCTTGGAGATCGGCCCAACATTCTAGACCTCTTCCTTACCTCAAACCCTTCTGCTCATTCTGTCAAACTGTTCTCTCCGTTGGGCTCCTCCGATCACAATCTTATTTCTGCATCCTGTCCTATCGCTCCTGTACACCCTCTGGACCCACCGAAGAGGCGATGCTTCTGGCATTTTGCTTCAGCTCGGTGGGACGACCTGAGGATGTACTTTTCCGATTTCCCGTGGAATGATTATTGCTTCCAGGATAGAGACCCCTCTGTGTGTGCTCAGCGCATCACAGAGGTGATTATCTCTGGAATGGAGGCATACATTCCTCGTTCTTTCTCTACTCCTCACGCTAAAAAGCCTTGGTTTAATCACGCTTGTTCTCGTGCTGTCAATGATAGAGAGGTAGCTCACAAAAGGTACCAGAGCCTTCAAACTAATGCTAATTATGAACTTTACATTTCTGCCCGAAATCGTGCCAAATCTATTCTCCGACTAACCAAAAATTCTTTCATTAATAGAAAATGTCAAAACCTTGCTTTCTCTAACTCTTCCCGTGACTTCTGGCATCTAGCCAAAAACATCTCCTCCAACTTCACTTCTTCATCTTTCCCTCCACTCCTCAGTCCTGACGGCAACACTGCCGTCTCATCTATCTCTAAGGCTGAACTCTTCTCTCAAACTTTTTCTAAAAACTCCACTCTGGACGATTCTGGGCATATTCCTCCTACTCATCCCCCCTCTGACTCCTTTATGTCAACATCTACCTTTCCTTCTTGCTGGAAGTATGCCTTCATACAGCCTGTGCCTAAGAAGGGTGACCGCTCCAATCCCTCAAACTACCGTCCTATAGCTTTACTTTCTTGTCTATCTAAAGCTTTTGAATCAATCCTTAACCGGAAGATTCAAAAGCACCTTTCCACTTCTGACCTTCTATCTGATCGCCAGTATGGGTTCCGCAAGGGGCGTTCTACTGGTGATCTCCTAGCCTTCTTAACTGACTCTTGGTCATCCTCTCTTAGCCGTTTCGGTGAAACTTTTGCTATTGCGCTGGACATATCAAAAGCTTTTGATAGGGTCTGGCACAAATCTTTGCTTTCTAAACTACCCTCCTACGGTTTCTATCCTTCTCTCTGTACCTTTATCACCAGTTTCCTTTCTGACCGTTCTATTTCTGCCGTGGTAGACGGTCACTGTTCTTCCCCTAAATCTATTAACAGTGGTGTCCCACAGGGTTCTGTCCTATCTCCCACTCTTTTTCTGTTGTTCATTGATGATCTTCTTTCCACAACGAACTGTCCTATCCATTCCTACGCCGATGATTCCACTCTGCATTACTCAACTTCTTTTAATAGAAGACCCACCCTTCAGGAACTTAACGACTCAAGGCTGGAGGCTGCAGAACGCTTAGCCTCAGACCTTACTATTATTTCCGATTGGGGCAAGAAGAACCTGGTGTCCTTCAACGCCTCAAAAACAGTTTCTCCACCTATCCACTCGACACAATCTTCCAAACAACTATCCCCTATTCTTTGACAACACCCAGCTATCACCTTCCTCAACACTAAACATCCTCGGTCTATCCTTAACTCAAAATCTCAACTGGAAACTTCATATCTCATCTCTTACTAAATCAGCTTCCTCGAGGCTGGGCGTTCTGTACCGTCTCCGCCAGTTCTTCTCCCCTGCACAGTTGCTGTCCATATACAGGGGCCTTGTCCGCCCTCGTATGGAGTATGCATCTCATGTGTGGGGGGGCTCCACTCACACAGCTCTTCTGGACAGAGTGGAGGCTAAAGCTCTTCGTCTCATCAGCTCTCCTCCTCATACTGATAGTCTTCTACCTCTTAAATTCCGCCGCAATGTTGCCTCTCTTTCTATCTTCTATCGATATTTCCACGCTGACTGCTCTTCTGAACTTGCTAACTGCATGCCTCCCCCCCTCCCGCGGCCCCGCTGCACTCGACTTTCTACTCATGCTCATCCCTATACTGTCCAAACCCCTTATGCAAGAGTTAACCAGCATCTTCACTCTTTCATCCCTCACGCTGGTAAACTCTGGAACAATCTTCCTTCATCTGTATTTCCTCCTGCCTATGACTTGAACTCTTTCAAGAGGAGGGTATCAGGACACCTCTCCTCCCGTATATGATCTTCCTTTCGGCCACCTCTTTTGTTTCTTTTTAGGAGCAGCGAGTAGCGGGCTTTTTTTTATTATTGTTTTTTTTGTGTGCCCTTGAGCTGCCTCTCTTGTTGTAAAAAAAAAATATATATATATATATATATATATATATATATATATATATATATATATATATATATATATATATATATATATATATATATACAAAAACTTATCTTTTTCACCAGTGCGTTGTTCCCAACCTAATGCTCTCCTGCGTTACCCATAACGCCTCTATATTCACTCTACATTTAATAATTACACTCTGATGCCCGTAATGTCTTCTCTTGTAGCCATCCACGAAGCATCTGCCTTCCCGTTAGACTGTGATTATGTAACGTAATGATTGTGTCCACCTGCCTCGAGGCCTCGATTGGCCGCCTCGCGTGTCGGGGCAAGGCACGTTATGTGTCCAGCTCGTTTCACATACAGACTCTGAGGCTTCAGTGCACTCAACCAGCAACCACCAACGACCGGCAGCAGCGGCCAGCCTCACACAAACGCATCATATCAGGCAAAATTGAAAAAAAATTCATCCAACTATAAAATCGTTGTCCATTTTACCTTTCCTGTTTCAACAAACCCGTATAAGTGGCAGACTCCATGAAGTTGTCATTACTTAACACCGGACTCTAAAAGGTGTGTGTGTGTGTGTGTGTGTGTGTGTGTGTGTGTGTGTAACTCACCATGGTCTGATCACACTCTGAACTCGCGATCCCCAAATGAATCCCCGAATGAGCATTGGAGCTCTCTGGTGACGAATCATTGGGTTCGGCTGAAACCTCACGCCCACCCGGGAGGCGGGACACAATCCTAGAATGACACCCGGCACCCATGCACTGCTTGGTGGACAGTTGACACGAACTAAAAAGAGATATTTCAAGATCTTTCACTGCGTTATCGCAGATGTTTATAAACATCGTATTGTGGGTTGATTAGATGCTTTTCCAGCTACCACAAGCGAGAGTAAGGACACCCTTCCTTCATGTCACAGTGGGGAGGAGGTGTCACGTAATGTGCCACAGAGGTGACCACTGGCACGGTGACCTATATATATATATATATATATATATATATATATATATATATATATATATATATATATATATATATATATATATATATATATATATATATATATATATATATATATATATATGAAGGAAGGTGTCCTTACTCTCGCTTTTGGTAGCTGGAAAAGCATCTAATCAACCCACAATACGATGTTTATAAACATCTGCGATTTTTTTTTCATTGTGACTTCATGATACTGATGCATAAACTATACGCATTTATATATATATATATATATATATATATATATATATATATATATATATATATATATATATATATATATATATATATATATATATATGACAAAAAAAATGCAATGCGAGGAAATAAGCTTACGAAGAAAGTAGGTGTTGAAGGGCGAAAGTTGAGAAAAGGAAGCGAGATAAGAAAGGCACGAGACAATGAGAGAAAGATATGAAAATGAAAAATTAGCTGGAAATGGAGAGAGTTCAAAATTTGGGTTAATGTGGCATATTATTGATCTGGTTTTGCTGCTCTCTCTCTCTTTTCTTCTTTTCTCGTATCCACTATTTTCTGGTTTGTTTTTTGTCGTCTCCCTAGGGTTAGTTGACGCATGTACGAGTTTGAATCTGTCTTTTTTCTCGTTGCAACTTTGCCTTAGTCCATCTATCCTCTGTTTACCCTCGATCCTCCTTTTTCAACTGGTGCTCTTCAGGCTCCGTTAATATTCTCCTCGTCGTCCCTTAACCACATGACCCAAATCTCTCAGCTTTGACTTTTAAGTGTTCCATAATACGTTCCTCTCCATGCAGCTCTCTTTTACAATATACTGACCATGTGACTAGTGCATGGTTCTCCTACTTTGATTACGAGTCCAAGGCACCTATGCTTATTCTGTCCAAGGTTGTTAAAATAAAAGATCTAATCGCTAGGAAAGGGGGAAAGGCAAGGGCTGGAATATCACACTCAATCGCTCAACCACAGCCACCGCCCGACGCCCCCCCTTCATGCCGCCAAGCTGATTCAGTCTTAGGTCCGCGGAAAGTTTCACTATCTAGATGTTTGTATTGGTAAGTATCTTCTATGCCATCAGCACCGGAGATGTGTGCTGATTTCTTCAACACGAGAAAAATCTAGGAAATAAAAAAGAGAAAAAATTAATGCGCAATTTGTTTTGCTGTCATTATCACACGAATAATTTTGTGTAATTGCTTTAGGTTTATGATGCGCGAAAAAGTGACACGAAGACGATTGCGGGGTTAGTTTTATGTCTTAGCAGTGAGGGGAACAAGACGTCACACTCACTTCCTCCTTTTATCCCCCCCGAAGCGAGTAACCTGTTTAATGGCCTTGCTTCTACACATTTAACGTTTTTTGTTACGATTCTGGGTTAGTGCGCACAAGTGATTGCATAAAAAGTATATAAGCTGATTTTGAGAACGCCTTGCACGTACAAAAAAAGTCAACAAAGAAGAGGAAAAAGAAACTGCTGCTGATATAACTTGCACAACGTTGGTGGTGAGGCTGCATAGGCTTTCATGCTTTGCTGTATTGAAAGCCTGTTCCTAATTTGTCTCATTAATCTATCAACATATCTGCTGAAGGTTAATCTTTACTTCTATTACCCAGACTCTCTCTCTCTCTCTCTCTCTCTCTCTCTCTCTCTCTCTCTCTCTCTCTCTCTCTCTCTCTCTCTCTCTCTCTCTCTCTCTCTCTCTCTCTCTCTCTCTCTCTCTCTCTCTCTCTCTCTCTCTCTCTCTCTCTCTCTCTCTCTCTCTTTTTCTCTCTCTCTCTCTCTCTCTCTCTCTCTGAACGATGTCCTTGAGGTGACATCGCTTCTCATTTTCCCATGTGTAGACAAACAACACACACACACACACACACACACACACACACACACACACCAAGTACCGTTCAGTGTGGCAAGAGAAGGAAGTGCTTATTCTTTACTTTTTTACATGGATTCGAAAGTTTCCGTCACCATCACGTACTAATCCAGTTCTGAGATGCTGTCATGGGAACACTAACAGACAGATCCACAGACAGACAGACGAAGAGGCAGACAGGCAAACATAGAAAAAGGCGGATGAATTGGAAGGCAGTGATACCGGTCGATGCTGGAGGTGAGATGTGATTACCTTGGGCATCCACATTTGCTTCTGATTTTCTCTTTTGCCCGCAAGAAAACGTGACACTTTTGGAAATAAAAAAAAATATAAATAAACACGAATAGTAATATGTGTCACAGTAAGAGTTTCTCAAAGTTGCCTTATAAAGGGCGTTGCAATCTTTGTTCTGAGAAGATGAAAACTTACTCAAATTTCAGTGTAAAATAATTTATGTACTGTACGAATGACTTCGCACGAATTTGACCTTTGTCTGTGTCAGTCGACAATTAGACCTAAGATAAACACACTGAGCATCACTACACTCCAGTTTGGCTTTGTCTACTACACATTATCCAGGCAAGTTTGTGTCTGCCTTGGGCATTTGTTACGTACTTGATCCTAACATTCCCACCGCCACCACTGTTGTCTATCCGTTAAAAGATCGCCAATACACTAGAGACAAACATGACATCATAACTTTACTTCCCGTTCAGTCGCTGTACCACACAATTTTGCACAGTAAGCTTGAGACAACATGTGCCTTTTGTTGCTTGGCCCATACAAAGAAATGACCAACGTTGTTTGTATGTGTCACTTAACATACACATAGAGAACGGGTTAAACATCACTACTCTTTTTATTCGACTTCTGTCCAACACAAATTTTCACAGCATGATTGAGGTAGCCATGGGCCTTCAGTACCCTGGGACCGTATTCTCAAATACTTTCAGCTCACAAAAAATATTTCAAAAGCCCACAAAGGAGACTAGGCGGGTTCTTATGAGTGCTTTTACATTCTTGGTGCAGAAGCCTTAACAAACTATCACTAGGCTCAGAAGACTATCCATGGACATATGCCCACGCTCTACGAAAGACTTAGCAAATGTGGGTGTGTAAGTCCTGAAATGCTTGAGAATATGGATCCTGCTTCTTGCATCACCACCAACAACAGCAACTCCGCCAGGTATCAAACACCCCTCCGCAATACTCTTCACACGCCCCCGCTGAGTGGCATTTCAGCGGCTGGGGTTCCTCTGGGCCTTGACTTTGCAACATCTGTCAAGCGTGCCTTTGTGTCGTCTTAATGCTGGAATGACACAGCGATGACCCCCCGTTCCGCCACACAAACCTGGCCGTTCCTACATACAACAACATTCCTCTAGCTCCTCACACACATGACTTACCCTAAAAAACGATGAGCTGTCAAGTTGAATATACTCAGTTACTCTTCTTAAAGGTTGAGACGCTCTTTCAACAACCTCCATGTGACCAGATCATTATGTTTCCAAGCTCCGACTTTCCACCAGAATTTGAAAGTATTGCAAATCTCTTCATACAAATACATGGGCTTTTGTCTCTATTCCACACGTAGCCATTCATCAAGTTAACGGCGTCTAGTTGTTATTATATACGCACGGGAAACTCTCTCTTGGCGTCCCTCTCCTCCCGTCCGGCGGTGGAAGCGGAAGTGTGAGAGGCTCGACAACTCATTATTAAGTTATTACCGTCCCCCTCAACACCTTCGGCCTTCCGTCGCGCCGCGCTCTGCTTCTCAACACCTCTCTCACCTGGCAAGGATGTGGCCCCGGTCATTACAGCGGTTTAAAGCGAGTGAGGAGGGATACCATATGAAGGACGACGAAAAGAGAAAAAAGGAGAGTATTTCGACAGGAAGAGTTGGGATATTAAACAACTTTCTTTTTCTTCTTAGTTTTTCTTCTCACGAATCCTATTAATCATACTTTTCTCCTTACTTTACATCTTTATTTTATTTTATTTCCTCCACTTCAACATTCTTTCTTCGTTTTCTTCTTTCTATTCAGTCACTCATTTTCCTCCTCTTCCTCATTTTTCTTCTTTATCTATTATTTTATTTTAAGTCTTTTTCGCCTTTCCCTTTCTGCGAGCATTTTCGTATCCTCTTTCATCCACTGCCGTTCTCTTTTATTTCTAAGGAACTAAAACAACACTTCAAAGAGTAAGAAGGAGGGACGACAGCTCTCCTCTTTGTCTTCTCCCGCCTTCAATTACTCCCGAAGACAATCCGTAGACAATGCTATGTGGCGCTTCTTCAGGTGTCTCTCTCTCACTCTCCCTTCCTCCCTCTCACAGCGTGTTGGCGGTGCTGGCGGCGGCGAGGCAGGCGGCGTGCTGGCGTGAAGGGGGCTCTTCCACTCTTGAGGTGAGTTAGTTTGTGCTCCTCGTCAATCTCAAGTTCTTTTTGTGTTTTTTTTTTTTTATGATCCTATTCCTTTTATGTTTTACAGCTTTTGTATTTTTCTTCTCCTCGAATTATTATTATTATTATTATTATTATTATTATTATTATTATTATTATTATTATTATTATTATTATTCATCTTCTTCCTCTTCTTTTTCTTCTTTACTATTTTTTTCTACTTTTTCTACTTCTTTTTCTCCTTCTCCTTCTCCTCCTCCTCCACATCTTCCTCTTTCTTTTCCTCTTCCACTTCTTCCTCCTCCTCCTCCTCTTCTATCTCTTCCTCTTCCTCCCTCTCCTCTTCCTCCTCCTTCTCTTGCTTCTTTTTTCCTCCTCCTGCTCCTCCTACTCCTCCTCCTCTTCATCATCCTTAGATTTAGTATTATCCTTCCCCTTCCCCTTCAGACAGTCTTCATCATCAGCGCTAGGCCACTCCCTGATCGACAAGATGCCATGCTGCAACATTTTTCTCAACAGGATAATCATGAGCTGCCCAGTATTTTTTTTTTTCTTCTCCTATAGCGCCGGTAGGCTTTCTTCAGGAGCCTGGTGGTCGTCCCAAGCCCGTCATGGCGCAGGCAATTTTTATAGTGTCGTCATTAATGCTTGCCTCATGCCGCCCCCCGGAACTCATTCTTGATTCACTTCGACGGTTTTTTCTAGAGGCCGGGTTCATCGGCGGTGACTGAAAAATCCCAGGTGGTAGCGGGCGGATTCGAACCGACGTCGTCCATGGCACGGTGAATGCGGGGCCCGCACGTTAACCACTCAGCCACCGCCTACCCAGTATCCTAATGCTCATGCTCATACTCACGTACTCCTTATATTTTTCTTTCAACAAGGGGAATCATAGAGACAGGTTGAGAGACACAGACAGACACAGACAAACTGGCAGGCGGACAAACAGATAGACAAATAGATGGACTTAGTGAGACAAACAATTATACACACACACACACACACACACACACACACACACACACACACACACACACACACACACGCACGCACGCACACACACACTGAGATATAAACACAGGCACTCAAAGAAAAACACGAATATCCACCAAAGGAAACAAACAAGGAGGGGGTTCACCCAGACTTCCTGCGCACCTCTGCCTCGCCCGGGCCTGGCAGCGAGAGGTCAGGCCCTGCAGGTCAACAGGTCAGGGCAGGTCAAGTTCCGTACAGGATGAGTGAGTCTCGTCGCGTCATGGGGGTTAATAATGACGAGGAAAGTTTTTATGATTAAATTTCGTTTCGCTTCCACTTGGATTTCGATTTTTTTTCTTTCCTTTTTTTTATGTGTTTGTTTGTTACGACTGAATGATTATGAGGTGGATGATAAATTACTGTCTGACTTTAATATCAGCTGTTACTTCTTTTTTTTTTTATGTGTGTTCTGTACGTCTTCTTGTATGTGTTTAATGTGTCTGTTGTTATTACGAAAATCTCTCTCTCTCTCTCTCTCTCTCTCTCTCTCTCTCTCTCTCTCTCTCTCTCTCTCTCTCTCTCTCTCTCTCTCTCTCTCTCTCTCTCTCTCTCTCTCTCTCTCTCTCTCTCTCTCTCTCTCTCTCTCTCTCTCTCTCTCTCTCTCTCCACTTTCTCGCCTCATCCGCCTTCGTGCATCCCATATTACCGGTGAGTCACTTCCTACTTTCTGTTCCCACCTTCGGTTTCATTAAAATAATGTCTTCCTTCCTTCCTTGTTACTTTTTACATTAATCTTCCGTGCAAGTCTTTTCTCCCTACTTCCTTTCCTCCCTTTATAACCCCTTTTAGTGCACTTCCTCTCCCCTCGTCTCCACTGCTTCCTGCCGGATCTCACTTTCCCGCCTTACTCCAGCCTCGCAGCGTGACGTGGGGCTTGGAGGTCACTCACGAGACTCCTATCTAGCAACCCGTAGTTTATCACCCACGTGCCAGACTCAGTCCTAACCTTTGCAGTCTTTCACTTTCCCAATTTAATTTTCAATATGTAGCAGAACAATATACCTAACTTACAAGACTCCTTGCCTCAGTCTCTATTGCTAACATCCTGCAGCCTATCGATAAACAGAACGCCTCTATCAATCCTTGCACTCACTCTTAGGCTTGTACCATGACGCTTGATTAGTTCGTATGACCCTCCTCTTCGTATGATTCTCGCTAGCCAACGCGCAAAAGTCCATCGTCTTGGGAGAAAGTCTGAAAACCCTTAGTCTCCCCAGGTCTTAGTACACTGACAGATGACCAGCTCACAAAACACCTTCTTTCAGCTTGTGTATTGGTGCCTAACGCCCGTAACAGCATTTGCAATCTCCCACTTTCCCCACTTAATCAGAGCCTCGCAGCATGACAGTACGACAACCAGCGGCTCATACAGCTCCTCTTCCTGTCTCCTCTGTGACTGATGCCCACAGTGTCTAAAATGAACCCCTTTGACAACATCTGCAGCGCCTTTTGTTTCTTCTTCTCTAATTCCTGCTATTTTTCCTCCTATTTGTACTCTTGTTCGTCTTGTTTATCTTCTCGTCCTCTTATCCTATTCTTTATTTTCCTATTTCCTCTCTTTTATTTATATTGGTCTCCTTTTCCATCTCCTCCTCCCTTTCCCCTCCCGTTCCCCTCCCCCTTCCCCTCCCCTCCCCCTTCCCTTCCCCTCCTCCTCTCCCCCGACCCCTCCCTTCCCCTTCCCCTTCCTCTTCCCCTTTCCCCCAACCCCTCTCCTCCTCCTCCTCCTCCTCCTCCTCCTCCTCCTCTTGGAGTAATAATTTCAAACGATCTTAAACCGAGTCAACACTGCACAGAAGTTGTAAAAACTGCCAACAAACTGATCGGATTTATTGGTCGTACATTTGAACATAAATCAGAAAAAGTGATATTGACACTGTACAATTCGTTAGTTCGCCCACATCTTGAGTATTGCGTTCAGTTTTGGTCTCCCTATTACAGAAAGGATACAAATAAACTCGAGAGGGTGCAGATAAACCGAACGAAGACAGACTTAAAGAAATGAACTTATTTAGCTAATCAAAGCGCTGGCTAAGAGGTGACCTTATTTTTATATAGAAGTATTTGAAATGTTCAAGGGATTCGACAACGTTAATGTTCATGATTATTTTACATTCTCTCAATCAAGAGTAACAAGAAACAATGGATACAAAATAACGAGGAAGCGTTTCAACTCAAATGAATCAAAGCACTTCTTTAACCGTGTCATCAATGTATGGAATGCTCTGCCTCAAAACGTCGTCGAAAGCGAAACTATTTGCACGTTCATAAACCGACTAGACAAATATTTAGAAGCTAACCCTAACATCCGTTCTTTTGCTCCGGTCTAGCAGAAAATAGTGTTAGCTTAGTCGCCGTATATGATCTTCCTTCTATCCATATAAAATTCCATTGTAGTTTTTCTGTACTACATGGTATTCTTCTTTTTCATGCCAGCTTCGGCTGGAGGGACTGGTGGAAGGGGAGGAGTCTTCACCTTTGCTGTCCTGTGTCTCTGTCTCGTAGATTAGAGTAGATAGTAGCAACAACAAACAGCCTAGTTTGGACCAAAAGGTCTGCTGCTGTTTGCTTTTCCTTTGTACTTCCTTTGTACTTCAGCAGCGACAGCACCCTCGACGTCAGGTGCAAGTCACATTCTCACCAGGGGCGGCTACATGTTCTGGCATTACTCAGCCAATCATTTTTTCCTCGGTACCTGCTCGTCTTCTCCTTATTTGCTAATGAGTTCTCGTCGTCCACTCATTCGTAAAATTAAGAATCATTATAAAGTGAAGGGATAATTACACACTTTTTGCTGTGCCATTAGAGTAATAAGCGTGCGAGTCTGTACCAAGAATTTGTTTTCATTATGAGGTACTTAGTAGGTTGCGGGTGGTGATGGTGATGGTGGTGATGGTGATGGTGGTGGTGGTGGTGGTGGTGATGGTGGTGGAGTCAATGGCGGCGGTCGCTGGCAACCCAAAAATCATGTTTTCTTTAAGGAGGGAGGAGTCGGCCATTACGTGATGATTAACTTTACATCACTTTAACCGCACACAAGGACACACAAAGATATAAAACCACATGCAAGAACCCAGACGGCGCACACCTGGCAGCTCCGGAGAGTGTGATTCACCAACTCCCCTCACAATATATAATTATGTCTATACCTATCCTCCATCTATCTAATCTTACATATATCTAGACTTATATCCTGACTAAAATGTTATTCATACTTGTCCATTCTTTCTTCTGCATATCGTCACCCTCATAAAATAATTCCCTAAGTCATTTTTCAGCGTTTCCGGGTTTTTGTCTACATCAATTTTTCATCATGTGTCGCTCATTTCTGTATATATAGTTGCCTTCGTCATTCAGGGTTTGAGTATTCTAGAATTGACCTTTTCATTTCTGCCTAAATCCTAAGCCCAGTGAGATAATGACAGTTCTTTTCTGATTTCCTGTAAAGCAGAAAATAATGACTTGGGCGGTTTGTTTACGAAGGTGACGATATTTCACCTTTCTTACTCGAAATGCAGTATGTGCCGGGCCTCGTTTACATTGCACACGAGTAGCGCTGTTGATGGACACAGCTCGGCGGCGCAGACCGGAGAGTTGCATGTTTGTCAGTGGGGACGGTGACATCTAAGTACGTTTCAGTTATCCAGGATCATCAGCCATTTACTATCACATAGGGGATTTTTTTTCTTTTTTTTTTTTTACGTTTACGCCTATAGCGCCGGTAGGCTTGCTTGAAGGCCCTGGATGGTGTTCGGCCCCAGCCCGTCAAGGCGCAGGCAAGTGTTTATAGTGGCGCCATCTTCTCTTGGCTCATGCCACTCGGCGGTGACTGAAAAATCCGAGGTGGTAGCGTGGGGATTCGAGCTCGGGTCGTCCATCACGTGGTGAATGTGGGCCCAGCATGCTACCACTCAGCCACCGCCTACCCTAATCCCACCTCTAAAATTAACTTAATCACTATTTCTTTTTTACATCATCAAAGAGTGGGAATTTCTATATATTTTTCTTCAATTTTCGGTGCGTCTCCTTTACTGTTTTAAAAATTATGGAAGAACAATATTAGCCTGCATGTGTGTCTGCAGGAAGGGTGAACGTAAATGACTTTCAAATGCCTCCTTGTAGCACATCAGGCTTTTTCAATGTGCCCTCACACACCCGGTTAGCTCACCTGTGTCCTATCGCTACACAGGTGCTGCAGCGGCTGGCAGGTGGCGGCGGCGGGTCAGTCATGGTGCAGCAGGATGTACCTCGGAAGGGAGAGTCACCCATCTACTACCTGCAGCTGCCCCCCTCCCCTTACTACTATGCCGACGACTCCGCCTCCGCCTCTGTCCCCCTCCCGGCCCACCACAAGGCAAGTACCGAGACGCCTAGAAATGGAAATAAAGTTGATCCTCTTTTTTTTTGGGGGGGAGGGGGGAAATATCCTGGGTTTTTTTTTTAAAGGCGCAGTGTGTTGTTGGGTTTTTTTTTATCTTTTAATGCTATTACTTAGAGTAGAGTTTATTTCATCACATGACTTACATAAACTCAGACGAATTTTGTTTTGTTTTTGTAATGCTAGGCTGTGAATGAAGATAAAAACGCTGGGAAGATAAATCATTAGAGAGACAGATACATATATAGATAGATAGATGGGTAGATAGATGGATAGAGATAGATATAGATAGATAGATATAGAGATATAGAGATATAGATAGACAGATAGATAGATAGATTATAGATAGATATAGATGGACAGACATGCTTCGTTTTAAGTGATGGCAAGCTCAACGCTGCTTATTTTCTGTCTGTCTTATTAGTTATTCACTGTCGTTGGGCAGGTGATGACAAACTAAGGCTGAGCACGCCAAATCATTTTAATTCATGGCAAACCTATTTAACTGAGTTTGCTGAAAACGTGATGGAAGCTTAAATTCAATGGACGACCATGATCATCAAATATTTTATACAATAATGTGAAGGAACCAACAAGGCGGTGATACTGAATATTGAGGTCTACATTGGGAACTAAAGGTTTACCATGATGCAATGCCTGGCCCAAAAATTTAAATGATACTCAAAATCAGGCAACAAAAATTAATAAAATTATTTTACTACAATAATATCATTACAGAAAATAGTTTAAAAAAGAAAGCCAAAGTGAAATAGATAAAGACACCAACCATATGACTCAAAATTTAAGCCTAGACTCTAGTCATACCAAATATTATTGAAAAATTTACCATTTTAAGCACGTTTTATGAAAAAAGAATCTTACCAGAGTTATTAGGAAAGGAAGAGCTTAATCTGCCAGTTATGAGACTGGAATTTCAACGGATCAACTTAATGTCCCGCTGAAAACATTATAAACGAATTCTAGCGGTGGCATCCTGCAAATCACTGGCCACTGAAGCTCTGTTTGGCAGGGGATGAGATGGCAGCATACAATGATGTATCGTCGGCATAAGCTATCATTATAGAAGATATTTTATTACCCATATCACCAATAAATATAAATAAAAAACGAGGGTAAGGGCAACAGCATTAACACATTGAAAATATCCCATAATAGACACCACTGAGTGCTGGGTATCGAACTCGGGTCTTCTGAGTAGAAGCCAGGACAGCATACCTGACTTCTACTCAGAAGGCCCGGGTTCGATCCCCCGCACTTACACAGGACACAAAAAGGGTCTCAAAACACTGCTTTATGGAATATCAGATTTAACCAAACCGAGAGACAAACAGAGAAATACAAAGAAAGATATATATGGTTATCACTTTTATAATTCTCATCTTTATGGAAAATATTTATGTAATTTTCTTCAACGTTGAAAGGGATGAAACCTCACTTGCAAAACGACGAACTTGCTTTTCATCATGACGATTAATATGGTTTCAACTCTGTGTGTGAGTGTGTGTGTGTGTGTGTGTGTGTGTGTGTGTGTGTGTGTGTGTTGGGGGGGGGGGGCGCGGTCCGTGCGTGCGTGCGTGCGTGCGCATGTGAGAGAGAGAGAGAGAGAGAGAGAGAGAGAGAGAGAGAGAGAGAGAGAGAGAGAGAGAGAGAGAGAGAGGGGGGGGGGGGAACTGAGTAGGCCTTTCCATGTCACTGTCATCTTAAATAGAAAAAAAATCTCAATCTGCTATTTGAAGCTTTGCATGATGTACCTTATTAGAACCCTCATCTGTCTTGTCTTTCAGGTGGACATCGAGTTCCTCATCAACGGCCGCCCAGGTAAAGTCTACCACTATAGCTCCCCCTTGACCTCCCTACACAGCCATTACCAACCACAGCCTCCACCTCGGCCATCACCACCACCACAACCATCACCACCTCCAGCACCACCGCTACTCACCACCACCTCACCCCCTCTGTCAACGTCCCCTGCAGGCCCTACACCCAGCAAGCCTCCTCTCCCACCGTCGCCACAGAAGCCCTACAGACGCTCGCAGCTCGTGCTAAAGAAGAAGTTTGCTTTTAATGGCAAACCGACGAAGGTGTACGTGTGGAGGAACGGCTCCCCCCTCACCGTCAAAAACCACAGAAGAGCCCGCCAGCCCTTCAGGTTCTGAGGTGTCGCGACCATCCTGTTATATTAGTATGTTGATAAGAAAATATCAAACTAACCTACATAATAATGAAATATCTCCTTGGTTGATTATGCGGCCACCGGCAAGAGCCACGGAAGAGCCCGGCAGCCCTTGTGGTTTTGAGGTGCTGCGGTCTTTGCTTCATACTGCTGTGTAAAGAACCTCAATAGCGAAGAATTCTGCGCACTAATGAAAAAATCTCTTCTTGACTATATATGACGATCACACCGGAGTAGTTTACATGAATAAGAAATGTATGTATGGTAGCCTTTTTAATCTATATATGAAGACAATGCCGAAGTAAGTAGCGTCACAATGAAAACTGTTCTTGGTTAGATGAGCAGGCTTTGTCTTTTATGAAGATGTATGATATAATGCTAAAATTCTCTACATATGATGAAAACCTCAAAAGTTGCTTGAGCAGTCATTTGTTTTTCTTATCGGAAATACGTGTTTACTAATATGGCCGCCTGGGTATATCACTAAGGCAGGGATGGAAGCGAGGCTAAAAACCCTGCCACGTGTCCAGCATTAATTTGTCCTGGAGAGAAACGTGGGTGGACTGAAGAAAGGCAAAGGTCCCTGGCATCCGCCCAGGGATACTGTCCCTCCCTCATCGCTGCTGCGTCACGCCTGTCAACACGCGGCTGATGAATGACATGCAAATCAAGGCACACACAGTAGAACAGGCCGCAAGGAAACAAGCTCCCAAACAAAGCCCTCCACGTAGCCAAACACCGCCTGACCCTCCTGCCAAAGGTTCACCGTACACGAGACCTACCCATTATGCGCGCGAGCTGTCCACCCTTCGTACAAATTCTTCGTAAGACAAAGCATTTAACTACCCCCTTTCACCCACACTTCGAGCAGCCAGAAGCCCCGGGAAGCTGAGAGCCCC
This sequence comes from Eriocheir sinensis, assembly GCF_024679095.1. Classification (NCBI taxonomy): domain Eukaryota; kingdom Metazoa; phylum Arthropoda; class Malacostraca; order Decapoda; family Varunidae; genus Eriocheir; species Eriocheir sinensis. Next base: position 12,159,340 of record NC_066523.1, on the reverse strand, counting down.
GCCCCTCCAGCTAGCCCGGACCACGGCCTCTGCCTTCCCGGGGTACAGGCGCGACTATAAACAAGGCAGTGAAGTGAGTCATGTCTTCCGGCAAGCTCCGAGCCTCAGGTTATTGCCGGCATTAGGTGATTGAGGCAGGTATGATAAATACATAAATTATGGTATAATTATAGAGTTTGTTTGATACTTCCTGAATACTTGAGTTATAAATATGTATATTCGACTTGAGATTTTCCTATGTCTAAGACTTTTATTTATAGCTTTTCCCGACATGATTTTAACTTATATATCTTTCAGGAGGTTTCTAATCAAAAATTTCTTTGTAAAACTTAATATTCAAAACTAGAAGAAAAAAGAAAACCAACTTGAGATTCTAAGTCGTGAAATATTTGGTCTGACCCCGAGCTCCTTTTAATATGCAGACTCAGGATCTTCTTAATTAAAAGTAAGTAAGCAAGTAAGGTTCACCTTACTTGCTTATTTTTTTACCTTATTTTTTTAACATCTCGGCCTATAGCGCCGGTAGGCTTTCTTCAGGGGCCTGGATGGTGGTCGGCCCAAGCCCGTCATGGCGCAGGCAATTTTTCTTATAGTGGCGCCAGTTATGCTTGGCTCATGCTGCCCCCCGGAACTCATTCTTGATTTGCTTGGACGGTTTCTTCTAGAGTCCGGGTTGATGGGTGGTCTTCAAGACAGCATGTGGGTAGTCTTAGGCCACTCGGCGGTGACTGAAAAATCCCAGGTGGTAGAATGGGGATTCGAGCCGACGTTGTCCATGGCGCCCTGAATGCCAGGCCCCCACGTTAACCACTCAGCCACCGCCTACCCCTAAATCTAATTAATTGAAATGATTTGTTGAGGAAAAACAGAGTTAAAAATGAGATCCACCCTGACGAGCTCGTGCCAAAACAGCATCAGTTGTCAAGCTCTTCATAACATTTTACGACCTACGGGGGGAAAAAGGCATAGTTAAACAATATTATCTAACAGACTGCGATACCAAACAAGAAAACCGCATATTTTAATGAGGACGAGAATAAAATAGCGTTTATAATGGTTATATCACGAGGAGAACTATACAAACAGCAATGGCAACTATGATGAAAGAAGCAAGGAAGAAGCCATAGCGCATCAACGTTACCTCAATTATTAACAACGGTAGGAGAGCAATGCCCACGAATCTCCGACCCACGATGCCAGCGACCCCCGACACACCTCCAGCCAGCCAACCCATGATGAGGAAAGGAGGAGCGTACAAACTCCACCATGAAAATTATAAAATGATGATGACGACCCCGAAACAAAACCAGCCAGCCAACCCACGATGAGGAAAGGAGGAAGCGCGTACATATTACACTACCTAAAATTCCACCATGAAAATTATAAAACGATGCTGACGACCCCCGACACAACTCCAGCCAGTTAGCCAGCCAGCGAGGCATATTAAGAGGCCGACACTTTAGTAAGAACATAACCATAGGCTCTCCGGGGACACATCACTTCCCCCGTCAGCGCCGCGCAACACAGCCGCCTCCACTAATGACTCCTCAGTGCCCTATTCATTACCCAGAGCAGCCCTCCACTCAGCCCCGAGCGACTTGCTACTGGAGGCCTGATAAACGACCGGAGGGGCTGCCCGCTAATTAGACAATCACGAAGGCTCTCACTACCTGGTTATTACTTATTGCCTCAGGGTCAGTGTGGTTCTTGAATACTCCCCGATCCTCTCCTTTTACAAGTAGTCCCATCGCCCTTGCCCTCAGCGCCTGCATGCCTTATAATAATTATGGGAGAGTGTACCATCAGGCATCACAGTAACTCGTTATCCAAAGATCGAATATATTAAGAGTAGCAAGCTCGGATTGATATATAAGTTAGCTTGTATTACTTGCTTATTTTTCGCCAAAGATGATCTAACTTCTAACTATTATTATTCGTCGCAATAACAAAACAAGAAAAACAATAACACGTGAAAGTCCATGAGATAAGCTTACCAAAGAAACCAACGCTCCGGTCGGTGTATATTAAAGTCTCACAAATTGCGCACAACCCACAATACACAATCCTTCTCCTCCTCCTCCTCCTCCTCCTCCTCCTCCTTCTCTCCCATCTCTTTTTCTTCATTCTCTTCCTCCCCATCATCTCCACTTTCTCAGTCAACAAATCTCTCTCTCTCTCTCTCTCTCTCTCTCTCTCTCTCTCTCTCTCTCTCTCTCTCTCTCTCTCTCTCTCTCTCTCTCTCTCTCTCTCTCTCTCTCTCTCTCTCTCTCTCTCTCTCTCTCTCTCACACACACACACACACACACACACACACACCTATCCCCTTCCTCCTTGCTTCTCCTCCTTATCGTTCCCTTCTCCTTCCCCCCAGCCTCTGCCCCGAGCATCCCTGGACCACGGTAGCGCTGAGGGAGGGTCAAGCAGCCTTACAGCGTTGACGCGAGGGCAGGTGCGAGGCTCAATTAATTACACCTGCCGCGAAGGACTTAATGGTGATGTCGAGGTGAACTGATGACCCTTGTAGTGATTATTAGTGATAGTGACGGCTTGCCTCGATGACAGGCCCGGTGAGAGGTGAGGGAGGGAGGGACGGGAGAGGGGGAAGAGAGAGAGAGAGAGAGAGAGAGAGAGAGAGAATATGGATCAACCCTAACCAAAAAAAGAAACATTATATCATGTCCACCCTTTCCTTCGCCACTATGTCCAAATTCGTCCCCAACGTCCTCTATTTCAGTGTTTGATGTTTGCGTATTCCTTGTGCTCCGGCTAATGCTCGACTTTTTCCACTTGGTTCGCTTCCGCACTACTAAGGGTATTGATACCTAGAATGTGTAACAGGCAAGAAAAGAGAAAATGTTCATTTTATTTATATTTATGTAACATCTAATCCGATCAGACGTCTACATTTACTAGGCTGCCACTATATTTGGTTGTCCAACTGTTATCAGTTTGACGCAACGACTTACCCGTACCCAAGTTCTGAATCGTTATTGGTGTATCTTCTCAACTTTTGTCTGGTTCATGATGCCCCTTTCTGATTTATTAATGAGCACTTCTTAGTCTCCTCTCTAGATACTTTGCGAGAAACCAAGTTTCTGAAATGCAAAATAAATAATATCCTTACTAATGCTGTTAATCCTCTGAATGCAAGGCAGGTGAGAGGAGGGAGTATATGCAGCTCATCAGTATCTCCGTAACCCTTAATCAGATTAGACAGTTTTTTGAGCTTAAGGAAGTAAGGGATAAGAGCAAATAATTTAAGCAAGTCAGTTAAGCGCTCCTGCACGATTAAAACGCAACACTCGGTCGATCTTTCCTAATGCATGAAACACACTCTCTCTCTCTCTCTCTCTCTCTCTCTCTCTCTCTCTCTCTCTCTCTCTCTCTCTCTCTCTCTCTCTCTCTCTCTCTCTCTCTCTCTCTCTCTCTCTCTCTCTCTCTCTCTCTCTCTCTCTCTCTCTCTCTCTCTCTCTCTCTCTCTTCCTAATCCCTCCTCTCCTTCAGACCAGCATCCCTTGCTAATTCCCAGAGGCACACTGAGAAGCTGCAACTCACTCCACCCCTCAGAATGCCAAAGAGGAGCAGACCAAGTGCCGTGGACCTAAAAATCTGTCTCTGTCCCTCTCTGTTTCTGTCACACACACACACACACACACACACACACACACACACACACACACACACACACACTCCTCACTCCTCTCTCCTCTCTCTCTCTCTCTCTCTCTCTCTCTCTCTCTCTCTCTCTCTCTCTCTCTCTCCCCCTCGCAGCAACCTTCCTCATGTTTCCAGGTATGAGAGTGGCTGAAATCACACCTCCATACCCGCTGGCGAAGAGGAATCAGCAGGAGGAAGGGCAGACAATCGCCGGCTGGAAAGATTCGGCTAATTGGCGTAGGTAGGAATCACCATCAGTATCAGTCTTGGGGCCAGAAATTTGCGGCAAGTCTCTGATGTCTTGGCTCCTCGGGTGGGACAGAAAAAAGGAGGAGAAGGAGGAGGAACAGGGGCCAGACCAGGAGCAGGAGCAGAAGGAGGAGGGACCAGCGAAGGGTGAGTGAAAGGGTATTATGGCCTAGAGGGAGGGTGGGTGACCTCTCCTGTGCTGGAGATGATGATGCGAATTTTGGTCATTTGTGATGAGTGACGGCGTGGTGGATGCTTACAGGCAGAGAGAGAGAGAGAGAGAGACAGATGCAACTTTAAGGAGATGATGAGGGGACAGCGGTGATGAAGAAGGTGGAGCCATCAAGTAAAATATATGGCGTATAAAATCAAATGTGTCCGCTAAAACTTCAATAGAACCTGTATACGGTGAGCGCTTTTTTTTATTGATTCGATTACCGCTTTCAGAATTCCATTTACTTCAATATCGAACCCGCATTTTTTTTCAAACTCAAACTTATCACCCTTATGTCCTTTAATCAAGACAACCGAAACAATAATGCCATTACAAATTCCAACCCCAGTTCTTTTTATCCCTGTGTACCTTCGGAGAAATTGACTGACCCTTCGGTAAGATTCCTTGCTGTCACTATATATTTCACGAGTGACAACACGCGATACGAACGAGGCGAGGCAGTGACAGGTGGAGAGTGAAACAATAATTCAACTCAGACTCCAAATATAGTTCTTTTGATTCTTCGGAAAACTGGCCCTTGTGAGAGTTTCCTTGCTCTCATTATGTACTTCGATAATGACGACAACAGGGAGTAAGAGAATAAAAAATAGATAAATTGAGTACTGAGGGAAGGAAAAGATATAGGACATGCAAAGGATCTCGGTGAGGATGGCAAAAGAAGACAGACAGACCGGCAGATATAGGCAAACAAAAATAAAGAATGGGCAAACAAAAATAAAGAATGAAAGAAAGAAAAGAAAGAAAAAAGAAAGTGTCAGTGTGAAATGAAAGCCTGACGGTGGACCAAAGAAGGACGACGGACACGCAAGGAATGACAAGGTGAACGAAGCAGCTTTTGCACCGAAGAATACACCTTGCGGCCGGCGGTCAGCAGAGGACGAAGGTGTCTCAGGGTGCCTAGGGCCGTCTCAACTATAAGATCCTGAACCTGGCCTCCTCCCTCCTCCGTTCCCACCACCTGCCCGAGCCATCAGCCTGCCCCACCCCTTCCCCACCTGCCCCCAGTTACCTTGCTATACCCACACACCCTCCCCGCCCATGTCAACACCCCGCCCCTCCGCTCCACCGCATCCCCAGGACCCCCGCACACTGTCCCCGCCAGCCCCCACATTCCTCCTTCGCCGCCCCTCCACGTTCTAATCTATTCACGCCCCACGTGTAATTTCGATTAAGGAAGACACTCAGACTACTGGAGGCTATTGTCCCAGTAGATGGCAATGTTTTCACGGCGTGGAGGAATGTCTAAAGTACTATGTAGATACTATAGAAGATTATGCCTTCTGTATTGATGACATTTTTAGGTATGGTTTGGTTCATTTATGTCAGGGAGATAAATCATGACTGTAATGACAACTTTCGCTGGGCTCTAAAAAATACCGTGTGGACAATATTATCTAAGCATGAAGGAAGCGGGGTTTTTTTGTTTTGTTTTTGTCAGACAACAAGATTTCTCTCCCAAGCGTGGGGCGGAGGACACTAGTGTGGGGGTGACTCACGCCCAAAGAGGAGGAGACACACGTGGCCACCGTGCTAACGAGCAGGCGTTCACCTGCAGACGTGCCTATGGAAGGTGCACCTGCTTTGCCGCGGCCTCGCATCGCTGGTCGCTGCACGACGCGTTCCTTGGCCGGCACATCCCCACGCTACGACACGCGCGCACACTGCCTGCACTCTTAGCCATTAACACTTCACACATCACTTGAGGTTGTCTCAAGAAATAACATGATTTTTAATTTCATTGAATACCTTAAACCGAATATATTTGCATGTTTTCTATTGCAGAGATGGCAGACAAATAATAATAATAATAATAATAATAATAATAATAATAATAATAATAATAATAATAATAATAATAATAATAATAATAATAATAATAATAATAATAATAATAATAATAATAATAATAATAATAATAATAATAATAATAATAATAATAATAATAATAATAACAACAACAACAACAACAACAACAACAACAATATATTTTCATAGCTTTCGGAAGATAGTTTTTGCACTTCTTGCCCGTAACATCGATGCTTCATCATATAAACGATTTCATGGACACTCAGCCCTCTTTTTCTTACCTTAACTTTTTCCTTAAATCTTTATCAGGAATATATTTCTCTCACATCTAAAATTAGGTGTATTTTTCTTCATTCTAAGAGGACAAAGATCACTA